>NC_041387.1:412931544-412935999 GCF_002162155.2 Triticum dicoccoides
GCCATCTGCAGGGCGGGCAGGGCGGGCAGGAGCAGGGCGGGCCGAGCCTGCCCCAGCCGCCGATCGCCACTGGTGGCGCCTCACCCTCGACCTTCGCCTTCGCGCCGCCACCCTCTCGCGGCGCTACACCGTCCGCCTACGGGGCGGCTCCGCAACCCTATGGAGCCCCTCCGCCCTACTATGGCACTACCCCGACCTACGCTCCGTGGTACGGCGCCCCTGCACCAACCTACGGCGCCGCACCACCGACGCCTTCTACCTGGCCGATGCCTCCGCCGTCACAGATAGCGCCGTCACCCTATGGCGCGGCCTACGGCGCCGCGCCCGCCGTGTGTTCGGTGGCCACGCCTGGTCCGGTCGATGCCCCTTCCGGTCCTGGCTACGAGGTGTCCTTGGCCCTCGCTCCCCATGATGGGCAGAACATGGGTCCCCATGTGGGTTATGCTCCGGCGCCATCGCCGTTCTACTTCTCGCATCTTCTTCCGGTGAAGCTTACACCGGACAACTACCTATCCTGGCGGGCGCAGGTGCTACCTCTCCTACGGAGTCGCTACTTGGAGGGCTATGTTGATGGCTCTATCCCGTGTCCGCCGCCGTATCACCCGGCTCATCATGTGTGGGTGGCCCAAGACCAGGCGATACTTTCGGCCATCCAGTCCTCGCTGACTCCGAGCGTGTCGTCGCTTGTCATCTTCGCCGCGACATCCCGGGAGGCTTGGTCTGCACTTCACAGCAGTTTTGCCTCTCAGTCTCAGGCGCGTGCTCACTCTATCCGCACTGAGTTGGGGGAGACCAAGCTTGGAGGCCTCACCATCACGGAGTACTTCAACAAGATGTCAGAACTTGCAGACACGCTGGCCTCCATTGGCCAGCCCCTTGGAGATGAGGACTTCACCACTCATGTGCTCAATGGCCTCGATGATGACTATGACAATCTCATTGAGAACGTCCATGGGCGCGAGGCGCCTCTCCTGCCACGGGAACTGTATGCGCGGCTCCTTGGTCGCGAACAGCGCATCAAAGCGCGTCGATCTACTCCGAGTTTTGCCTCTGCTAACGCCGCCACCCGTGGCAAATCGCAGAAGCCGTCGCTCCCTGCCAAGCCGGCGGGCACATCTCAGCCCTCACGGGGCGCCGCGCCCTCCATCACAGGGGGATCGCGGCCGGTGGCTTGCTGTCCCAGTTGTGGTGCTCAGCAGGCGTGCCAGCTGTGTGGGATTTAGCGCCACGTAGCTTCTCGCTGTCATCGCCGCTACAAGCAAGATTTCCTTGGCCTCGGCAACAATGGCAAGGGGAATGAAAAACAGGCGGCCGCTGCGGTGGTGGGTCATGAGCACGGGCATACTCCATCCTACTCGATTGATCCCTCATGGTACATGGACACGGGAGCTACCAACCACCTCACCAACGACATGAGCAAGCTCTCAGTCCAGGAGCCATATTGCGGTCATGATCAGGTGCACACCGCTAACGGAGCAGGTATGCGCATCTCCCATGTTGGTCAGGCATCCCTTCTTGCACACAATTCACGAAAACTGCATTTGTCTAACATCCTTCGTATTCCCACTGCTTCGCGTAGTTTGTTGTCTGTTCCACAACTTACTCGTGACAATAATGTCCTTGCTGAATTTCACCATTTTCATTTCTTTATCAAGGATCGGGACACGAGGGCCGTTCTGCTTAGCGGTCGTCTTCGCCGTGGCTTGTATGCACTTGACGCGCCAACTGCACCTCCCATGCAGTTTTCTCCTCAGGCGTTCAGTGGTGTTCGTGTCTCGCCTACACATTGGCACGCGCGACTTGGTCATCCTGCCGCTCCCATAGTCCGTCATGTGTTGCATCGTCATGAGCTACCAGTTGTGTCAAATAAAACTGCTGAAACTATTTGTGATGCCTGTCAGCAGGGCAAGAGTCACCAACTCCCGTTTTCAGAGTCTAGTCGTGTTGTGAAACATCCTCTTGAGCTTATTTTTTCCGATGTATGGGGTCATGCCCAAACGTCGGTTACTGGCCATAATTATTATGTCAGTTTCATTGATGCTTACAGTCGGTTTACCTGGCTCTATCTTATTAAGAAAAAATCTGATGTGTTTGATGTGTTTATCCAGTTTCAAGCACATGTTGAGCGTCTCCTTCGCTAGAAAATTATTCATGTCCAAAGCGACTCGGGGGGTGAATACCACAACCTCAACTCATTCTTTAACAAGCTTGGGATTACACACCGTGTGTCTTGCCCCCATACGCATCAGCAGAATGGGACTTCCGAACGTAAGCATCGTCACCTTGTAGAAACTGGCATCACTTTGTTAGCTCATGCCTCCGTACCTTTTAGGTTCTGGAGTGATGCTTTCTCCACTGCCTGTTTTTTGATCAATAGGCTTCCTTCACGACTACTGAATATGAAAACCCCACTTGAACTCTTGCTCAATGAAATCCCAGACTACACCTTTCTCAAAGTCTTCGGGTGTGCCTGTTGGCCTCATTTGCGTCCATATAATAAACATAAGCTAGAGTTTCGGTCGAAAAAGTGTGTTTTTCTTGGGTATAGTTCCCTTCACAAAGGGTACAAATGCCTACATGTTCCCACCAATCGCGTTTACATTTCTCGTGACGTTGTTTTTGATGAGAATGTGTTTCCCTTTCGTGCACTTCCGAATATCTCTATCACTCTTATGCCAGACGCTTCTTCTACCACACCTCTGCCTGGTCAATTTGTGGATGTTGCATATGCTCCTGTGTTGCTCCCTAACCATGCTGCAGGTGTTGGCCGTGGCGCTCGTCTCGAGCTCCTTGAAGAACAAGCACCGGCGCGTCCGGAGGACGATCGCGTGCATGGGGCATGCATATCGGGCGGCACACCGCAACCCGCAAGAGCTGCGCCCGCGGCTGCCTCGCGGGCATCGCCCGACCCCGCTCCGCGAGCGGCGTCCTCTCCCGCCTCGTGGGAGTTGCCCGAGCTGGCCTCGCAGGAGGTTGCTCCTGGACCAGCCACGCCAGGCTCGCCTGGGCCGGCTTCGGCTCCCGATGGGCCGGCCACCCCAGGCTCGCCTGCTTCTTCGGCGCTCAGCGGCTCCGGTGTGGGCCTGGGCGACGTGGCCGTGTCGGGCGCCACACCGTCCGCCTCCCCGACGCCTAGTGGCTCCGGCACGAGCCCTGGCGGCTCGGGGTCGCCTTTTTCGTCGCCTGCATCATGCCCTGCGTCGTCACCACAACCTGTTGCTCCTCGACATCGCACGCGCAGTCAGACCGGTGTCTTTCAGCCTAAGATCCGGACCGATGGGACTGTTGCGTGGCTCGCCGCGTGCATGGCTCATGCTGCTGCGGATCTCACTGCTGAGCCTCGCCACTTTCAGGCTGCACTAGGCATTCCCCACTGGTGTGCCGCGATGGAACAGGAGTTTCAAGCATTGTTGAAGAATGACACCTGGCAGCTTGTTCCTCCAGTTCTGGGGTCAATATCATTGACTCTAAGTGGGTGTTTAAAGTTAAACGGCATGCTGATGGCTCCATTGAGCGTTACAAGGCAAGGTTAGTGGCTAAGGGCTTCGAACAGAGGTATGGTCTTGACTATGAAGACATGTTCAGTCCAGTTATCAAGCCTACTACCATTCGTCTGGTACTATCCCTTGCTGTTACTCGAGGATGGTTTCTCCGTCAGCTTGATGTGCAGAACGCTTTTTTGCATGGAGTTCTGGAGGAGGAGGTTTATATGCGTCAGCCACCAGGGTTTGTGGATCCTGCACGTCCTAATCATCTCTGTCATCTTTTTAAGGCGCTCTATGGTCTTAAGCAGGCTCCTCGTGCCTGGCATGCACGTCTTGGTTCGGTTTTGCGAGCACTTGGGTTCATTCCTTCTACTGCTGACACATCACTGTTCCTTCTTCAACGCCCTGAGGTTACGATGTATTTACTGGTCTATGTTGATGATATTATTCTCATCAGTTCCTCAGATGCTGCGGCGGACCGCCTTGTGGCTGCATTGAGTGGTGATTTTGCTGTTAAGGATCTCGGTGCTCTGCACTTCTTCCTTGGTCTGGAGGTGTCACGGTCTTCTGCTGGAGTCACTCTTACTCAGAAGAAGTACGCTCTGGATTTGTTGCGTCGTGCTGGTATGCTGCAGTGTAAACCTGTTGCTACTCCTATGTTTGTCACTGATCGGTTGTCTGCTTTTGATGGTGACCCTCTCTCCTCTGATGATGCCACTGAGTACCGCAGTCTTGTTGAAGGCCTGCAGTATCTTACTATCATCAGACCAGATGTCTCTTATGCAGTCAATCGTGTCTGTCAGTTTCTTCATGCGCCCACGACATCCCATTGGTCCGCTGTGAAGCGCATTCTGCGATATATATGCCTCACTGCATCTCATGGTTTGCTTCTCCAGCGTGCGCCGTCTTATGAGATCTCGGCCTTCTCTGATGCTGACTGGGCTGGTAGTCCTGATGACCGGCGATCCAC
>NC_041387.1:412936125-412941227 GCF_002162155.2 Triticum dicoccoides
TCCCAACTTGATTGCTTGGAATGCTCGCAAGCAGGCTACGGTGTCTCGCAACAGCACAAAAGCCGAGTACAAAGCAGTTGCTGATGCGACAGCTGAGATCATTTGGTTTCAGTCCTTGCTGAGGGAGTTGCGAGTTCCTTCAGCTCACCCTCCAGTGCTTTGGTGTGATAACATTGGTGCTACATACTTATCATCTAACCCAGTGTTTCATGCTCGAACAAAACATATTGAGGTTGACTATCACTTTGTTCGAGAGCGTGTTGCACAGAAGCTGCTTAGCATCAAGTTCATATCATCAAAGGATCAACTTGCTGACATCTTCACGAAGCCTCTTTCACAACCACAGTTTGTAGGCTGCAGGCGCAATCTTAACTTAGTTTGTACTTCAGGCCACAGTTAAGATTGAGGGAGGGTGTTAGACTATATATGGATACGTAGACTTGTGTATACATGTTGTACTTGTACTTATACCCTTTGGTACTTATATATAATGAGATAGCCGCACCCCCCAAGGGTGTCGAGCAGTTGCCCCAATATTCTAGTCTTACAGTTGCATCTTTGGTGGGGAAAGGAAACAGAGTATGGAATGCACCCAGGCCCGTCGCCGACGAACGAGCACAGCCAATCCGCACGAACGCACATCGCAGCAAGACAGAAACCCCAGGCACCCGAGTCCAGCTGCCAACGCGTGGGAAGCACACATACAAGATAGAACAATAACCAGACATCAGAAATTAAAGAACAGAAGAAGCGCAATCCTCGGAATTAACAGGAAGGAGAAAAGACCATGTGAAGCAGCGGAACCCGACGGCTGAAGGGACGGATGCCGCTGGCAACCACCACGAGCTACCTCGCGCAGCTGCGCTTCGGCCGCTTCCGCGGCGCCGACACCGAGATGCGAAGCAGCGACGGCCCAGCGGTGGGATTGGGAAGGACGGCTACGTCGGTGACCACCCCAAGCAGATGCCGTTAACCCACTCCCGTAGTGCTGCAAGAGACACAGACCGTCTCTCAACCTAAGAGCAGCTCCGTGAAATGCTAAACACACGGGCCCATTACGGGACCATTACCGGACTTTCCATACAATTCTCTCCGACCCCCTGATTTTCACCGGGTGGGGCCCCCTTCCTCCCCTTAATTCAATGGAAACGTTTGCTTCCGGTCCGCCGGCGGAAAGCTCGGGCCGGTCGCGCTGGCACCGCCGGATCAAACGAAATCGTACGCTCCGCAGTCTATCTTTTTTTCTTCTTGTTTGTCTTATCCTCTCACCAATCGTTCCCACAATCCCACCTCTCATTTTTCTCATCCAAAACAACCGATGCCTTCTTCTAGCCACGACAGGCTGCTCGCTATGCACTGGCCTGGTGCTTTTCTCGATCTCCGTGGTACCTCGCCTTCTCTTTTTTTTTTTATCACCGGCGGGCTGTCGAGTGCAGGGGGGACGGCGTTGCTGCTGCAGCCAACCTCTGCGTGCTGCCGCACTCTGGTGACCCAGCACAACGAGGGCTTGCTGCTTGGGGTGCCCCCACAGGGCGGAGATGACGCGAGCTACCGGCGGGCGGCGGTATGAGGGTGCTGCAAGCCGCATAAACACATGGACGACGGCGTCGTTGCCGAATGCTACAACCACGCACCACAAAAGCTACAACCAGTTCATGGTGATGCTACAGCCATGTACACCGGAGCTACAACCGGTGTCGCGTCAATGGCGAATGCTACAACCTTGTACAATAGAAGTTACAACCACGTTCGCCGGAGCTACAACTGTGTTCGCCGGAGCTGCAACCGAGGACACGGTCATCGAGGAATGTCACAAGAGCAACAACCAGTTCTAGTCGATGCTACAGGCTACAGCCATTCACACGCGAGCTGGAACAGGCGGCATCGTCGTCGAGAAATGCTACAACCATGCACCATAGAAGCTACAACCATGTTCGCCAGAGCTGCAACCGTTGGCGATGGTACAACCGGCCAAGCTGGAGCCGGCAGCGCCGTCATCGAGAAATGCTACAACCGTGCACCACAGAAGCTACAACCATGTTCGCCAGAGCTGCAACCGTTGGCGATGCTACAACCGGCCAAGCTGCAACCGGCAGCGCCATCATTGAGAAATGCTACAACCGTGCACCACAGAAGCTACAACCATGTTCGCTAGAGCTGCAACCGTTGGCGATGCTACAACCGGCCAAGCTGCAACCGGCGAGCCTGCAAGCACGAGCATGCAGGAGTTGCAGCTGGCGGCATTATATCTTGGGACCAGCAATTGTGTGTGCTTTTTTTTTTCGAGAGTACGCCTAGGCGTACCATAACTTTATAGAAGGCAGAATTTAGTTACAAGAAAGCTACCGCTCGATGCGAACAACGAGTGTAGCACGAACACCACACCGACAAGACCACAAACAAACACCACCGCTAGGCAAGCTACTATGCAAAAAGCCTATCCTAAACTGATACACCGCACCGCGTCTCGATCGACGCCGGACACCTCCGAAGACCACACTTCCACAGAACTTCTCTTGTCGACGCACCATCCACCCTGAGCGCCTAAGAGAAAGTGGCAGATGAATGGCAGGACTTGATCCAATCCGGGAAGACGCCGCCTTGGATTCACCAACGACCAACGTACATAGCGCCACTGAAGATCAGAAAAGGATAGCGGCGAACACCGGAGGAGAGCAACGAGGAACCAGTCGTGTCTCCAAACACAATGCTCCCAACAGAGGAGCGGCGTCGAGGACACCGCCATCGTGCCAATCAGAACATCGAATCTAGGCTTTCACCCGGAGACATCCACCAACACCGAGAGCGCGAGGGATGAGGCGAACACGCTCGACAATGCCTCCAAGGAGGGAAATGACATCCACAGATGCCATCACCGCCGGCCCGGCAGAAGCCGTGCAAAATTTTCATCCGCGCTTCGCCCATCGCCACGCCTCCATGGGATTGGTAGCACTGCCAAGAAGCCTCACACCGCCGCCACCGCTTCAACTACGAGAGGACTGCAACCTGTTGCGTGCGGGAGTCCGTGCGGTGGAGCTTCTATGTGGCGGCCATGGCAGTGCGGAAGAGCTGTGCTACAAGTTATGGCGACGCAAGCAGGGTTGCTTAGAGGCTCGCTTGCAGCGAGCGTGTGCACAGGAGGCTGAAGGCGCCAACGCTGTTGCTGCGAGAGGAACAACGCTCTTTTTTAGAGTAGAGAGAGGAATGAAGCTGCACACAGGAGGAGCTGCGGGGGATTTATCCGTGTGAACGAGATGATACTAGACGAGAAAGACGACAGAATCAACAGAAGAGCAGATCCTGGGCGTTCGTTCCTGTGGGATCCTACGGTCCTGGAGCGACCGGCCGAATGCTGCGCCGGTCGACCGGCGCAGATCGTTGCCCGCTTTGGGAAACGTTTGTAAACGGCGCACCGGCCGAACCTTCGGCCGGTCGCGTCGCGTGTGTTCGATCGCATGCAAATCTAGCGGCCCTCTACAAGTTTGACTAGTCACCCACGCAACCTCGTCAGCCCACGGATGCTTGGGCCCGCCATAGCCCCTTTCGTTTTTTCTCTCGTTATCTTCTTCCTCTCGCTCCTTCCTTCTCTTTCCCGCAGACAAGCACGAGGGCGACCACTGCTATCCCACACCAATCTCCACCGCATGGCGAGATGCTGCAACCGGTACACAGCGGAGCTGGAACCACACGCCCGTAGAGTTGCAACCCTGAGCCGAAGAAATTGGGAGCCCACCAAACGGCCAAACGTCTTTGCTGCAACCAACGGCTTCCGGAGCTCCAACCAGCGCACGGAGAGCTGGAACCGTGCCTGGAAGAGCTACAACCTTGGACCTAAGAAGCTAGAGTCCGCCGATGCACTAGTCTTTGTTTGTTGCAACGGGCGGGAACAAATGATGCATCCACACGACGGCAGATGACGATGATGCTACAACCGCTGGACACCGAGCAGACGTGATAATGCTGGAACCGGCTTCGATATTTGCTACAACCGGCGTCCCGAATTGCTGGAACCTGCGATTGTTTTTGCTACATCTAAGGGAGTTGTACTGCGCGCCGTGGCGGTGCTTGTTTTTTTGCTACAACCTGCGAGCATTTTTGCTACATCCATTTAAATGGAGTTCATTGGCAGCCGTCATTCTTTCAACCCCGTGCGAGGCGTCGATGGGTAGAAAAAAGCTACAACCGACATGAGAAAAAGCTTCAACCAACATGAGAAAAAGCTTCAACTTGGTGCGAGCGGCGACACTGAGTGATGTGGCTGGAGGCATGGTGGTGCGGCGACGGGCGTGATACGACGGCGGTGGCTAGGTGCTGCAATGACAGAGACGTCGAGCGTTTGCTACGATGGCGTCGTTTTGCTACGAGTGGAGGCGACATCCTGTTGAAACCGGCGAGGACGGGGATGCGATGGCGACCACCAGCGACGAGGGCGGCGTCATGTGGAACCGACAGAAGTCAGCCGACGGTGACGAGGGCAGCGGCTGGCGGCGACATGGACGGCCGGCGAGCTCGCTGACGTATTGGAGATCATGGGACTGCATCGGATGCACAGGCATCATGTTCTTTTTTTACTAGCGAAGCAGTTTGCAGGGAAGAAGGAATCCTGCGGCTGTTATAGACCGTATCGTACGTGCGCTGTTTGACCGGCCAAATCGTTGCGCCGGTGCGCCGGCGCAGAGTAGCGCCCTAATTCAATAGATAACGGCCATGTCAAGATTAGCCCGTAATGGTCCCGTAATCTTCCGTTGATGTAGCATTGCTCGAGCATCTCCAGCCGAGCCCCAGGAACGCCCCCCAGGCCACTTTTTTTGGCAGCGGCGCATACAAAACGTCCAGCCATACCTCCAAGTCACTCCGTGCGTTCGGTTTATTCGGTTTACATGGTTCGGTTTATACGATTTTTTGGTTTATATGATATTAATACTTCGGTAAATACGATATGAAATTAGAATACGGTTCGGTTTCGGTATATACCAAATTATTTCAGTATGGTTTCGGTATATATAATAATAAACAAAGTCGCGAATTAGAAAAAGACGTCGTAACAATTTACAAATTTATGACTCAAAACACATACTATTTTACACAAATACTATATATAT
>NC_041387.1:412941806-412971982 GCF_002162155.2 Triticum dicoccoides
TATATGCATGAGTTGATTCATCCCTTGATTGTTATGGACGTGCTTAGCATTTCTTAAAGAGAAAAATGACTATGTTACAAGAAAAATGTACGTGCTTGATAGTGAATTTGACTCATGTACAAGAAAAATGATAACTTGTATGGTTGTTTGCCTCAAGAAATATAAATTTATTTTTACTTTGGTTTATTCGGTTAACCATTCGGTTTTTCGGTTTATACCATAAAAACCAAAGTTCAGAACGGTATGAAAAGTTCATACCATACCAAAACCAGAAACCATAAAAACCGTAAAATTGGTTCGGTTCGGTTTATTTTCGGTATGGTTTTTCGGTTTGGTTTCAAAATGCACAGAGTGACCTCCAAGACCCCACTTTTCGCCGGATTTGATAAAAAATACAACCGGCGATCCCACCCCAAACCCAGCCCCCCCAGGGGCAGCTAGGGACGCCGACGCTACTTTTTTGCCTCGTGTGGCCCACCTGCAGCCACATCTCTCTCTCCCCCCGTCGCTTTCTCCTCGCAGAGCCCTCTCCCGGTCCGCTTTCTCTCTCTCCATGCCAGCTCGAAGCCCAGCCTTGCCCGATGCCTCCCAGCCGCAGCTCCGACCCGCAGTGTCGCCTTCGCGCCCGGCCTCCCGCACCGCAGCTTCGGCCCGCAGGTCGGGACGCCGCGCCCGACCGCCCGCGCCGCCCCGCCAGCCATCTGCGGCCGCACGCCCTAGACTGTGAGGAGAAGCTAGCCCAGGTCGGCAAGATTCTCGGGTTCCTATTGTCTTCGCTGGGGACCGTGGAGCTGCTGGTGTGGAGCGACGACGCGTTGGAGCAGCAGCTCCGACCAAGGGCGCGCCAGGCCAGGGCGAGTGCCGGCGCGGCTTACGACATCGTGGCGTCTTCCCGCGGCCACCTCGGAGCAGCACGTCGCCTTCTTGCTCCAGGCGACCTCCTATGGCCCCACGTCGACCGGGAGGCCGCACTACGTACCGGCGGTGACCTGGCTCTGCCGCGCACCATGCCGCCCCAGAGCGTTGACTCCGTCACCCGCACAGCCGCGGCCGCGGCGCGCCCCGGTGCCAACGGGCCGAGGGAGCACGGCGACGCGTGGAGGGCCGTGGCACGCGCCGTCCCCACCACGCTATTGCAGGCGTGCGCCTCCTTCCTGAGCTCGAGGCTGCGCACGCCGAGCTCGTCCACGTCTGTGAGAGCGGTGGCCCTTGCGTTCGACGCGGCGCACAACACATTGTCACGCATCCTCGCCTCCCCCGGCGGCTCGGGGCCGGGCACAACGGAGCGATGAAGCGGGCCGCGTCCGCAGCGGCGGGTGCCGGCCGAGGCGCGACGGTGCCTCCGGCCGGGCGGAGCGGCTGCTCTTGGCGGGACGGGTGCGGCGTGGGCGTGGCCTTAGCAGCGCGGACGTGGCCTGGACGATGCACGCGGTCTGGTCGGGTATGCGCGTGGTGGGGGCGACGACTAGAGAAAAACTCACCCCCAAAGCAAAACTTTTGCTGGGGCCTCCCCGGGAGGTCGAAAAAATGTCTCCTGGGGGGCACAACGGGCTGGAGATGCTCTAACACGCACGCACCTGTGAGATCCGACGGACGAAGCCCTCCAGGCGTCATGGGCCGAGCCTCTCGTAGCGCCTCCAAGTGAGTGAATAGCACAGAAGTATCACAACTGGGGCATTGGAAGCAAATTGGTATCAAGATTGGCAATTTTTATGTGTCAGTACCAGGTTTGGGGCGAGACATTGCAAAAGAGGCTAAAAGTGCGTTTTATATGCATTGACAGGGAATTTGACCGGTTGGGCCCGCCCGTCAGGTGCCACGCTGGCCAGTGAGCGCGTGCCCGCGTGCTGACTCGGACGAGCCCGGGTCGCACCGTTTAGGCGCGGCTGGTGCGGCCCGAGCCAGACCCCGACCCCACTCTGCCCTCTTCCTCCTCCTTGCTCCCTCGCCACCGGATGCCTCCTCGCCCGCCTTGCCGGCCGCCACAGACATGGCTCGAACTGCTTAGGCGCTGTCCTTTCCCCCGCGGCTGCTCCTCCCTCGCGCCCTCCTCTCCCCCGCGGCTGTTGAGCCCTAGGATACGATGGCCTTGATGAATCCGGCAGGCGGCGAGGGTCGGGCGATGACTGTGGCAGCAGCGGCGACCTCCCCCGCTTAGGCATAGACGATAGTTGCGGCTACTCCACCTCGGAGTACAGTAGCGAAGACGATGATTTTTCGGAGCCGACGTTGTCGATGGAGCAGAGGCTGCGGATGGCGCGAATTTGGGTGGCCAACCCTAGCACCGCCCATCAGTGGACTCATGGCATCGGTGGTGTGCTGCAAGTGCTCCACTCTTCCATTTTTGCTAACTGAAAGTGGGGATTAGGGTTAGGGTTTACTGCCTCCATGTTTAGCACTATAATTGCTAGTCCTAACTAGAGCAGGGCAGCATTATTTTGTTATTTCTAAGTCCTAACTAGAGCAGAGCAGCATAGTGGACTCATTACATTGTTATTTCTAAGTCCAAATTGGGATTAGGTGTTACCTAACACTAGTAGAAAAAGGGCCTTATGTTCAACTCTTTACTCCCGGTTTGTAATAGAACTGGCACTAATGTGACCATTAGTGCCGGTTCCAATGGCTAGGTGGGCGGCTCTCATTAGTACCGGTTCGTGGTGAACCTTTAGCACCGGTTCGTGCAACGAACCGGTACTAAAGAGGTGGTGGCAGGCTTGTGTCAGGCTGCGGCCCCACCATGACCTATAGTACCGGTTCATGCCACGAACTGGGACTAGATGTTCACCTTTAGTCCCAGTTCATGTAACCAACCAGGACTACATATATCACTGTATATAGTGCTTCTTCCAGCCCGAGCCAAAGCCCTGTGTTTTTCCCCTCCTCTCTGTTTTCTTCCCCTCTTGCTCGAGCTCCCACCTCCATTTTTGCCAAAATTTTCCAACATTTGAAGGCACCCCATCCATCCAAGTGATCCCAAAGGTTAGCAACTCTGTCCTTTCATCTCTCATTGCTACATTAGCTCTTGCAATGCTCTATAAGTATAGTGATTTGTAGGTTTTTAGTTTGGGAGGAATTATATGTTGTAGTTTATTTGATTTATATGCAATTTAAGGTCAAAATAACTCTTAGTTTGCATATGTAGGTGTGGTTTACTTAGTGCCTTCCTGTATCCGTCCTAACCACTGTCGATCGCCCGCACCGTCCCGTCGCCGACACCATCTTGTGGTGAGCCTCTTGTTCTTATCTTTTTAATATAAGAAAAAAATCATGTTTGTGTTATTTAGATATATAGTTACTTGTATAATTATCTTACCCATACATTGTTTGTTATACATAGCGCCATGGTTTTGATATCCATCCCCGTCGGCCCTCGTCCGGGTTATGATTGGGATGTGATATATTCTCTTTTATAACTATTTGTTGCATTTCGTGTTTATGACAAATTATGCCCATCAAGTTGACATAGATATTTTTATCTAGGAGGTATGTGAACCGGAAATTCCAACCGACCCTATTGTCGAGAGGTTAAATTTAGTTGAAAAAGAAAACGAGTATTTGAAAGAAAAATTGAAAAGAATTGAGGGGGAGAAGATGGAATTGGAAATGCATGTTGCCGATGTCGTCGATGATCACAAGATCAAGATGGAGAAAATGCGCTTGAAGATTAGAAAGATTAGAAAATATGCCGTCGATAGTGAGGCTTGGTATCATTATGCGGTTGGATCAATTTTTACCTCAGTTGCGATCTTGATTACATTTGTTGTTGCATTTAAATGCTTTAGCTAGAGAGTTATTTGTGTGCTGTTTTATGAGAGTAAGTGTTGTATGACTTTATGTATGAACTTGTATTAATTTGGTCTTTTTGGTGCTGTTTAAATGAAGATGAGCCGGCAATGGATGTACGATGACCGATGCTCTCCCCAGTTCATTAATGGCATGCATACTTTTTTGCTTGCGGCTGAGGCAAACAAGCGGGCGGATGGTTTATGTCTTGTCCATGTGCTAACTGTAAGAATGATCTGAATTACTCTAAGTCAAGAACCATTCACGTCCACCTGTTTGAGTCCGGTTTCATGCCCCACTATAATGTTTGGACCAAGCACGGAGAAAGAGGGGTTATGATGGAAGACAATGAAGAAGAAGAGGATGATGACAGCTATCCTGACTATAGGTTCTCTGAATACGATGGTACAACAATGGGGAAAGAAGGTGAGCCGACAATGTGGGAAGAAGTTGAAGAAGAGGCATCAGATGAGCCCGCTGATGATCTAGGTTGGGCCATTGCCGACGCAAAGTGAAATTGCGCAAGTGAAAAGGAGAAGAAGAAGTTGCAGCGCATGTTAGAGGATCAAAAAAAATTGTTGTACCCGAATTGCTAAGCTGACAAGAAAAAGCTGAGAACCACACTGGAATTGCTGCAATGGAAGATAGGGAATGGTGTATCTGACAAGGGATTTGGAAAGTTGCTGATAATGTTAAAGAAGATGCTTCCAAAGGACAACAAATTGCCCGAGAGTACGTACGAATCAAAGAAGGTTGTGTGCCCTCTAGGATTAGAGGTGCAGAAGATACATGCATGCCCTAATGATTGCATCCTCTACCGCGGTGACTACGAGGATTTGAACGCGTGCCCGGTATGCGGTGCATTGCGCTATAAGATCAGCCACGATGACCCTGGCGATGTCGAGGACGAGCGCCCCAGGAAGAAGATTCCTGCCAAGGTGATGTGGTATGCTCCTATAATACCATGATTGAAATGTTTGTTCCAAAACAAAGAGCATGCCAAGTCGATGCGATGGCACAAATAAGACCCTAAGAAAGACGGGAAGTTGAGAGTACCCGCTAATGGGTCGCAGTGGAGAAAAATCGAGAGAAAGTACTGGGAGGACTTTGCAGGTGATGCAAGGAACGTATGGTTTGGTCTAAGCGCAGATGGCATTAATCCTTTTGGGGAGCAGAGCAGCAACCATAGCACCTGGCCTGTGACTCTATGTATGCATTACCTTCCTCCTTGGTTGTGCATGAAGCGGAAGTTCATTATGATGCCAGTGCACATCCAAGGGCCTAAGCAACCCGCAACGACATTTATGTGTACCTAAGGCCATTAGTTGAAGAACTCTTACAGCTGTGGAATGAAAAAGGTGTATGTGCGTGGGATGAGCACAAACAGGAAGAATTTGACCTACAAACTTTGCTGTTTGTGACCATCAATGATTGGCCTGCTCTCAGTAACCTTTCAGGACAAACAAACAAGGGATACCGCACATGCACGCACTATTTGGATGATACCGACAATATATATTTGGATAATTGTAAGAAGAATGTGTACCTGGGACATCATCGATTTCTTTCGAGCAGGCATCCCGTAAGAAAGAAGGGCAAGCATTTCAAAGGTGAGGCAGATCACCAGACGAAGCCTCGCCACTGTACCGGTGATGATGTACATGATATGGTCCAGGATTTGAAGGTAATCTTTGGAAAGGGTCCTGGCGGACAATCTGTTCCGAATGACGCTGACGGACGCGCACCCATGTGGAAGAAGAAATCTATATTTTGGGACCTGCCCTATTGGAGAGACCTAGAGGTCCGCTCTGCAATCGACGTGACACACGTGACGAAGAATCTTTGCGTGACCCTGCTTGGCTTCTTGGGCGTGTATGGGAAGACAAAAGATACACGGGAGGACCAGCAACGTATGCACAAAAAGGACAGCATACATCAGGGTCATGTCAGCTATGCTCTTGCCAAAGAAGAGAAGGAAATCTTCTTTGAATGCCTGCTTAGTATGAAGGTACCGTCTGGCTTCTCGTCGAATATAAAGGGAATAATAAATATGGCAGAGAAAAAGTTTCAGAACCTAAAGTCTCATGACTGCCACGTGATTATGACGCAGCTGCTTTCGGTTGCATTGAGGGGGCTTCTACCGGAAAACGTTCGATTAGCCATTGTGAAGTTGTGTGTATTCCTCAATGCAATCTCTCAGAAGGTAATCGATCTAGAAATCATACCAAGGTTGGAGAATGATTTGGTGCAATGTCTTGTCAGTTTCGAGTTGGTGTTCCCACCATCCTTCTTCAATATCATGACACACGTCTTAGTTCACCTATGCGAAGAGATTGTTGCTCTGGGTCTTGTATTTCTACACAATATGTTCCCTTTGAGAGGTTCATGGGAGTCTTGAAGAAATATGTTCATAACCGTGCTAGGCCAGAAGGAAGCATCTCCAAGGGCCATGAAAATGAGGAGGTCATTGAGTTTTGTGTTGACTTTATTCCTGACCTTAAGCCAATTGGTGTTCCTGAATCGCGACATAAGGGCAAACTGGGTGGAAATGGCACGCTAGGACCGGATCAAATAATATGTATGGACGGGCATTCTCTCACTAAAGCACACTACACAATTCTACAAAATTCCGCCTTGGTGGCTCCGTATATGGAGGAACACAAGAATATTCTAAGCTCCAAATACCCGGATCAGTCTGAAGACTAGAATACACGTGAACAAACGAGGACTTTCGCCTGTTGGTTGTAGACACGTGCCATGCATGACGCCGATATTGAAGATCACATGTACTTGTTGTCCCAGTTACCATCTTCGAATATAACGACTTTCAAAGGGTATGAGATAAATGGGAATACATTTTACACGACCGCCCAAGATAAAAAGAGCACCAAGCAAAAGAGTGGTGTCCGCTTTGATGCAGCAACCAGTAGGGGAAAGGACACATATGGTTACATAGAGGAGATATGGGAACTTGACTATGGACCTGATTTGAAGGTCCCTTTGTTTCGGTGCAAATGAGTCAATATGACAGGAGGCGGCGTAAAGGAAGATCCGTAGTATGGAATGACAATAGTGGATCTCAACAATCTTGCGTACGCAGATGAAACATTCGTCCTAGCCAATGATGTGGCGCAGGTTTTCTATGTGAAGGACATGTCTACCAAGTCGAGAAAAAGAAAAGATAAGGAAGAGAATACATCATACGATGAGCCAAAGCGCCACATAGTTCTTTTAGGGAAAAGAAACATCGTGGGAGTGGATGACAAGACAGGCATGTCAGAAGATTATGAAAAGTTTGATGAAATTGCTCCCTTCAGAGTGAATATTGACCCGAGCATCCAGTTAAATGATGAAGATTGTCCATGGTTACGACGCAAAGGGACACACGCAAAGAAAAAGTTTCACATCCAAAGACAGTAGGGAATCTTTGTAATAGTTAGGGTGCTTATGTGTTTTGCATTTGAAACATGTACTTTTGTGCCTCGGACAAACGTGTACCTTTCTGACTTCATTTGCTAATTTTCAGCTCATTTACTGTTTTTTTAGCTAAATGACCCTGAAATTAAAAACTCATCTGTTACAAAGGCAATTCATTTTCTTAAATAACCTCAGTATTACCAAATTGAATATAATGATAAAACACACTAACATTAAACATAAGAAAAAAGAGTCACTGAAAAATCTATTTTTAAAGTAAAGTTATTCCCAAACTAGGGATTCACACAAATTTCAAATAATTCAAATTTAAACTATTTAAATTTGAAAACTACTGACACTAACAGAAAGTTTATAAGTTTTGGTACCTAAAGCAAAAATATTCACAAAGAAATTCTAAATACAACAAAAAACAACTCCGAAATAAATAAAAGAAAATAAATCAAGCAGAAAAGAAAAAAAGAAAAAAACAAATTAAAAAAAAGCCCGCCTACTGGGCCACATCGTCCTACATACGACTAGAAACCCAACTTGTAGTTGGGCCAGGATGCAGGCCCGCTAGCCCAGTAGGCCCAGAAGGCCTGCATTGGAGAGGAGCTCAATGCAGTGCTCGTGTCAAGGTTTATAATCTGGCCTCGGCGCTCCTCGACTAGCGAGGTCGGACTAAACTTGCGCACCGCCTGGAGCCAACGCACCCCCCTTAGTATCGGGTCATGGCTCCAACCGGTACTAAAGGGGCCTTTAGTACCGGTTGGAGCCACCACCCGGTACTAAAGGGGTGCGTCTTCCCGCCGCTTGGCCTGGCCAAAACATGGCTTTAGTATCTATTGGTGCCTCCAACCGGTACTTAAGGTGCGTCCTATATAAGAAACCCTTCAAAAAAATTCCGTTTCTCATCTCCACTTCTCTCTGCTGCTTTGACATCGCCGCCGCCCTGTCCCGCACCGTCGCCCATCGCCGTCCCCGCCACGTGTCGTCGTTGTCGCCCTCGTCCCCGTCGACACCTTGGCCCGTCGTCGCCGTCCCCATCGTCGTCGTCTTGCCGCCGCCCCGTCGTCGCCCGTCGCCGTCTCGCCACCGCCCCGTCACCACTGTGAGCTTCTGCGCCCAGGCCGCCATGGCTACACACACGCACACGCGTGCGCGCGCGCGCACACACACACACACAAAGTAAATTTAGTTATATAAATGTTTATATATATAGAAATGCTAGAAATATTATATATAGAAATGTTTATAGAGAAATGTTAGTTATATATATAGAAACATTAGAAATTTTTCTGTTTTTAGTTATAGAAATGTTAGTAATTTTTATGTTTTTTAGTTATAGAACTGTTAGAATTTTTTTCGTTTTTTAGTTATAGAAATGTTAGTTATATAGAAATTTTAGAAATGTTAGTTTTAGTTAGATGAATTAGCTAGCTAAATCACAATCCAAACATTTAAAATATTACATTTAAATTTGCATATAGTATTTGTTCTCGACGTCAACGATGCCCGGCCCGCATCCTCAACGTCGACCCGTTCGCGACGACGTCCTGCTTCAAAGGAGCCATGTCCGGGACTGGGCTCCACTGGGCTGGCACTGGGAGGTGCTACCTTCAGGGACGCGCCGCTTGGTGAGGAACCCGACCCCGGGTCCTGTCGTCGACCCGGAGCTCCTATGGTGGCGTTCGCGCGGGCACTTTCGGTGCGGAGGGAGATGGCCCCGTCGGAGGTTGTACGTCGTCGTGTCAGGGAGGAGGACGAGCACGTCCGTCGCTACATGGCTGCTATGGATGTCAAGTTCTCCAATATCTGGCAGGTTCTTCGGGGATCTCACCCGAGCTATGATCCCGTGGTGGTTCCTTCTCTTCGGGTGTCCACCGCCCGCGCCTCAGGAACCGCGAGTGAACTAGATAATTCGATAGTATTCGATCTATATTAGCTAGCTAGCGATGTATTTGATAATATTCAAGACGATGTGTATTCGAGATTATATATATTATTCGATAATATTCGAGACGATGATGTATTCGAGATTATATTCGATGATGCATATTAATTATCTACTATGATTCAGTCTTTCTTTTGAGATGCATATATATTATCTACTATTATTCGAGATGCATATAAGTTATCTACTATTATTTGAGATGCGTACTAAATTGTTTTATATTTCTTCTGGATTAGTTAAATAAAAGTTATGGCGGACAATACCGGCAGAGATGAAGGAGAAGAGGCTATGTTCGATCTCATACGCTCCACGAGCCGGCCAGATGGTCTGAATGAAGAAGATGACAGCTCCCAATATCTGAACAATACCGGGGAGGGTGATATGATATTCGATCGAGATGACCGAATTGATGAAGTGCAGAACTATGATGATGATCTTGAAATAGCAAATACCGGCGAGGTACATCTTTATAGAAGCAGGAATCTAGTGATCATCACGTGTTTTTAAATGATTTTGTATATATATATTAATGAATCGAGATCTTTCTTCTTTCAGCCCTCCGGATTGAGCAAATCGTCTGCAGGGAGAGTGCGAGGCCCGGCCAAAAAGTTGAAGGAAGGCATAAAGTACAACATCGATGCCATCAAAGATAATGGCGAACCAAGCGAGCCTAAGAAGAATGCGGACAAGTTCGTTCATCAATGCAGAGTTCTTGTGAAGGACCAACTCCCGATCTCCATTCAAGAATGGAAAAAGCCAGCAAAGCCATGTCCAGATCTTACTTTTGTTGACAATAGAGCTAAAAAACTGCTTTGGGAAGCTCTCATTTCACATTTCACGCTACCAGATCATTTCATAGCTGAAGATGTGGAGAAAGTCAAGAACGCTGCTCTTAGGAAGATGGCGGTTGCATTCAACAACCACAAGAAAACTATATGGGCTGCACACATCAAAGGAGCAAAGAAGACTCCAGAATTCACGGGAACACTAGAGAAGCAAAAAGATCACTGGGCAGATTTCATGAAATTCAAGGAACCGGAACTAGCTAAGGAACTATCAAGAATAAACACGATCAATGCCGCGAAAAAGGAACAGTTCCATAGGCTGGGGCCAGGTGGCTACGCGGTGGCCCGGCCTAAGTGGGATAAGTCTGAGGAAGAGATGCAGACTGCAGGGGTTGTTCCAATTACATTGAGCTGGCCCCCCAGGTGCGGGACTTGGTTCTATGCGCATGGGGAGGCGTTGGACCCAAAGACATGCCAGGTTTTGAAGAAAGCAAGTCTTAAAGGAGTCGAGGACAAAATACTGTTGCAATAGAAGAGGCTCGAACGGGGGTGTTCACGCCAACAGAGAGAACGACGAGCTTATGCGCGCCCTGGGAAATCCTGAACATCCGGGAAGAACACGAAGCGTAGGCGTTGTTCTGTGGTATGAGGGGTTTTCAGACTGGAACGCCGACTACAGAAGTCATGCCAGAAGGAAGATGGAGGAGGAGAAGAAGAGGAAGCTGGAGGAGGAGCAGAGGAAGCAGGAAGCCGAACGGCTTAAAGGCCTAGAACTTTCGCACGCGGAGTTGGCACTCCTATTGCAGTGGCAGCAGCAGCAGATTGGCGAAATCACCAGCCGGGGAAGGGGGCCTCTGCAGCGGTAGGAGGTAGCGGATCCAACATTGGATAGCACCATCCCATCCATGCCGAGAAGCTGTGTGGGTTCCGCACTGGGCCATGAGGCATTGCTAGATACATACCCTGTGGATGACATCACTGAGAACACTAATTAGTGAAGAACATATCCATCAAGGTGGCGAACTTATACAAGCCCCCCGAAGCAACCTTCCATTGCAATCCGATTCCAGCTGGCTATGCTCATGTCGGGGTTGATGAAGTGGTGGCAGAATATAGGGGGCTACAGCTTGACATTCCTGGAGGTGAGGACGAGCGCACACTGGGAGAGGCATTACATCGTATCGTTCTACGGAGAAAGGATTGCATCGTCTTTCCAAGGCCACTGAGACCGCGTCAGTTGGCTCCTCCTCCAAGTCCACCACCGCGTCAGCAGTCGACTCCAGATCCTCCAAGTCAGGCACCGCCTCTATAGACTCTTGCTCCTCCAAGTCCGCCAACGCGTGAGGCCACTCCTCCTCCTCCAAGTCCGGCGTCGCGTGATCCCACTCCTCCTCCAAGTCGTCCGGCACCGCGTCAGCCCAGGCCTCCTCCTCCAAGTCAGGCACCGTGCAAGCCGTCTTCGCCACCTCAGTAGGCTCCACCGCCTAAGCAACAACGGAAGAGAGCCGCCGCAACTATGGCGGCTGGTGGTACAAGTAAAGGAGGCAAGAGATTCCAATATGGTCCAAGCCTCGCGCCTCTTCCGCAGAGGCCTTACGACATGAGCGAAGAGGAAAACGCAGCCGAAGTCAGGAGACAATTGGACGCCCATTTTGGACCGAAACCGGCACCGCCGCCAAAGGAGAAAGTGCATGAGCATGCCATTGAGCACTTTATTCGTATGGCTCAACCACCAGCTCCCAAGCCTGTTGACTCAGACTATGAGCACCAAATCAGGAAGGCACATGAGCGCCGAAAGAAGGAGTCGAGCTCAAGCTCCAGCCAAGAAGCTGCCAAGAAAAGCGGGAAAACTGTTCCCCAGCTAGGAGAACAGGCGGTGCAATCGACCCCCCCCTACTCATTGTACCATCAACACATGTGAGTACTGGCTACGATCTGCCGGTAATAACCGACAATCATAGAAGGATGGCTGAAGAGGTCGGTGTCACTGTGGAACAACTCCTAGAGCTCGAGCCCACACCATTGATTACAGAGGCAGAAATAAAATGGAAATATGCCCGCAACGAACATTTGGTGAAGCCTGAGGAGGTCAAGAAGCTCTCAACGAGAATGTATCAATTGCATGAATGGTACATGAAAATTACCAAGATTACCAATCGAGAGTCCCTCATGGTGAAAGTCAAGGCAGATCATTACTACCATGAGAATGCTCTGTATGTTGAGTTTACATAACTAGTTATCCAATCAAGACGCACTCGACAAATCTCTCATCAGTTGCTATTGTCTGTAAGTGATTTCTTTTTGTAATTTAATTAAGTCTCTAGCTACCTATAGTGCTCGTTGATCATTACCTGTAATTATCCTTACTATATTCTTTTATGTGGTATTATGCAGAATGAAGATCTATGAAATGAAAAAAGTGGACGCTATGGCATTGGGTTCGTTGACCCAAATACCGTTAAACAAGTGACATGGTCAAAGCCATTCTATCAACAAGATACAAAGAATAGCTTCCTAGAGTTCTTGAAGCACCTAGATACCAATCGAGATATACTACTTCCTTACCACTTCGGGTGAGTCACACTGTCTTGTACTACAAATTCTGTTTTTGCTTACTAGCTAGATGTTAAATAAAAAGTGTATAGGGTTTAGGGTAGTTGATGAGTGTTATGCACATGCCCGCTTAATTTATACATGCAAACGTGTGCGCATGCAGTTACCACTGGGTCTTGTTAATCATTCGAGTTGAAGATGGAGAAGTTGAAGTTCTGGACTCGCTACTTAAACCAGTCGAGCAGTACGAAATCGTGAAGGGGATAGTCAACAGGTAATTTCAATCATTGTCAAACTATATGTCGGCCTCTTTAGTTCGTCATTTCCTGATATCAACTAATTAATAACTCCTTTATTCATTTTCTTTGCCGGCAGGCAGGGCTTGGCAAAATTTCAGAAAAGAGGTTCCAGGTCCATGGAAAGAAAAGTTGTATTGGTTTCGACCCAAGGTATAATTAATTAAGTAGTACTAGCTAGCTACCATCTCTTTAATTCTAGTTTCAATATACCATTAGTTATCATGCTTGATTAATTATTATCTGATTGAATTCTATCCTCATAAAGTGCATGGAGCAGTTGTCGGGGAATGATCTATGTGCATACTACGTTTGCGAGAACATTCGCATGATGGCGTCTGAAAGGACCAGAGATGGTAGACAACAATGGGTACGTTGCCAGAGCACTATTCACAACTTTTACATCATTATCGATATCTAATATATATACACACACAACTAATACATACATATTTGATCTCCTTCTTTAAAGTTCCGGGACGTGCGGAAGAAGCTCCTACCAGGGGACCGCGTACGAGCACTTCAAGAAGAAATAGCGGGATTTTTGCTCGACAAGGTCATAAATCCCAAAGAAGAATTCCATTACCCGCTACCACTTGAGTAATGCCTCCATGTAGGAGAAATTGTGTATATATATATACACATGTGTATGTGTGAATGGTGGTGCGAGAGACATTCGATGATTATATATATATATATATATATATATATATATATATATATATATGATCGAACGTTCTACGAGAAATTCTATTTATATATACGCATAACGTGTACAATATGTAGTATCGTAAAATACCAACAAATGGAAAAGAATCAAATGGAAAAAACAAAAATAAAGGAAAAAGAAATCATAAACTCAAAACCCCCCTAAACCTTTAGTACCTGTTGGTCTGTCCAACCGGTACTAAAGGTCTCCAAGCCCCTGGCGCGGGCTCGTGCCATGTGGTGGCCCTTTAGTGGCGGTTCATGCTAAACCGGGACTAAAGTGGGGGGGACCTTTAGTCCCCACCCGTTAGTGCTGGCTGCCCAACCGACACTAAAGGCCCTTACGAACCGGTAATAAAGCTCCGTTTTCTACTAGTGTAACTAGAGCAGAGCAGCATTATTCTGTTAACTACTTCTCTGAAAATACAAAACGTCAGTTTGCTGTCATAGGGTTAACTACCCACTCTGTAATTAGGGTTGCATTGAGATAGTTGTTTACATTGTATACTATGATTATGCTTTGTTGTCATATTCTTAGTTTATTCATAATATGTTTGATTTGTAGTAATTGTGTTTATTGGAATTGTTGACTAGGGCTAAGGGTAAATAAAAGCTTTGTTTATATGTTAACTGAAAAAGTGTTTATATGTTAACATATATGAGAATAGTAAAACAAAGCTTAAATGTTAACTAAAAAAGTGTTTTATGCTTATGTTAAACTTGGGTACTGAATAGTTGGTATATCCTTGTTAACCTATGTGTTAAGTAAAAAAATTTATTAGCCATTGTTAAATTGTTAACCATTTTTGTCTGTTATTTCATTTTGCAGTTTGTATGATGACATTTTGGATGTTAGGTTCCATTTTGATGCTTCAGAAATGTTTGAGCTGAAGCTCTGCAGTTCAGATGTAACATATCTGAATATGATTGCAGTGATGGAAACCTAAGGATTTAGTGAATATCATATGTTGTTTCACATTGAGAATCCAGATTTAGGGGAGAAAGGATTGGAGATGGTAGAGAGTAATGCTGAGTTGCAAATAGTAAAGAGGAGGTTGAGGAGTGTAAGGTTCTAAATTTTCTAGTGAGGGCATGTCCACCTCCTTGCAGGCAGTTTGAGAGGCAAGAATTGTCCACAGTTGTGTATGAAGAGCCTGTGTTATATGATCTCAGTGAGCCACCCATCTATGTTGCTGATCAAGAAGGAGTTGTCTTTGAAAGTCAAAGTAGCAGCTGCAGTGCAGCTCGTGGTACTGGTGTTTGCACACAAGAGAGCAAGAATGTAAAAGGAAAGCTGAAAGCTGTTTTGGAACTAGAAGAAGAAGAAGAGGGATATGAAGTGGTGGTTCTGATTGTGAAGGTCAAGATGACAGTGATGGAAACCCTTTTTATATGGGTGATGCTGATGACATAGAGATGGATGAGGGAAAGAGATAGAGAGAGTATGATGAAATAGAAAAGGAAGAAACAGATGATGAAAAATCTGAGGAGGAAGAAGTGGTGCATTATGAGGGTGACACAGAGGTTGAGGAACTTTTTCAAATGAATGAAGATGACAAAGTTTTTTCACAGGATGAAGAAACTGTAATTGTACATGAAGAGAAGAAGAAGAAGAAACAGAAGCTTCCAGTTAGGAAAGGGCCTACGACAAGGTCACATTCAGGTGTAGTACAAGAGGAGGAGCCTGATTTCAAACCTTCATCTGATGAAGAAGAGAAAGAACGAGGCTGATGATGATGGTTTTGAGCCATTGTCATTTGTGCTGCCAAAGAAAAGGAAGAGCGGGGCAAAGCAGAGGCCTCCTAGAAATGGTACAATGAGAAAATGGAGCAACCACATGAGCAATTATGTCTAAAGATCTGTTTCAAGGATCAACATCAATTCAGAGAGGCTTTGTTGAACTTACACATCACTCAAGGCAGAAACTTCAAATATCATAGGAACTCAGATTAAAGGATAATTGTAGAATGCAACCAAAAACATTGCAACTTCTTTATGATGGCAGTAGTTATAAAAGGTGAAACTACTTTTGTAATTAAGAAGATGAGAATTGAGCACACTTGCCCTATTAGTACAGAGACAACAAGGGTAAGTGCCAAGTGGCTTGCCAACAAGTATGAGTCACTGTTCAGATCTGATCTAACAACTGGCATTCAGACTTTGATTGATGCCTACATGGAGAAGTATGGTGTGGATGTGCCCAAGTCAATGGCATATAGGGCAAAGAACCTAGCTATTGATGTTGTGTTAGGAGACCACAAGAAGCAACACCCTAGGTTGAGAGACTACACTCAGATAGTGGTGGATACAAACCCTGGGAGTAGAGTAGTAGTCACTACTGTAACTCCAACACCCACTGAAAAAATCCCCCATCCAGGTCCAAGATTCCATGCCATGTTCTATTGCATCAATGGAGCAAGGGAGGGGTTTCTGAAGGGGTGTAGAACATTCATTGGTTAGTTTATTCACCTTGTGCATTAGTTACATATTGTTTCATCTTTAAGTGCATTTGAATGTTTTAGATATTGAATTTTCTTGCTCATTCAGGTGTTGATGGGTGCTTCATTAAGTTAACTACTGGTATTGAATTAATTGCTGCCACTGGTAGAGATGGAAACAACAATATATACCCACTAGCATTTGGTATTGTTGGGCAAGAGGACACACCTAACTGGTGTTGGTTTCTATACCAACTTAAAATCTGCCTACGAGGAGAAGTGGGACAGTTTGGTCCATATACAATAATGTCAGATAGACAAAAGGTATGTGTTTGCATCATCTCACCTTATTCCTATATGGTTGTTTTGTGCTAGATAGTAGCTTAGCTAGTTTAACTGTGTGTCCCAGGGCCTACCAAATGCATTGAATGCTATCTTTCCTAAGTGCAACCAAAGGTTCCGCCTTAGGCATCTATATGCAAACTTCCAAAATGCTGGGTTCAGGGGGGAAGATCTGAAGAAGTGTATGGATAATGCTGCATACGCATATAGTGAACACAAATTTAACATTGCAATGAATGACCTGAGAGCTGAATGTGAGGAAGCTTGGAAGTGGCTTTGTGCAATACCCAAGAAAACATGGGCAAGGCATGCATTTGACACAAACTGCAAGATTGTCCTTATAGTTAACAATTTGTCTGAGGTGTTCAAAAAGTATGTCCTAGATGTTAGGAAGAAACCAATTAGGACAATGTGTGATGGAATAAAGGATAAGCAGATGATGAGGTGGCATAGGAATAGGGAGAGTGGAAATAAAGCTAGATGGGAGATGACACCCCATTATAGTGAGAAGCTAGAGGTTGAGAAGGAGAGGGCCAACAAACCAATTCAAGCTAGTGTGGACTTGTGGCAAGTTACAAGTGGGCAGCAAACCAATGATGTTAACTTGCAACTTCACACATGTGGGTGCAGAAAATGGGACCACAGTGGCATCCCATGTAACCATGCCATCTCAGCAATAAACAAGGGCAAAATAAAACCAGAGGATTATGTCAACAAATTCTTCAAGAAAAAAATCTATGTGGCAGCTTGCTACCTCTTGAGATTGCATTGGTTTTTCCCTTGAAGAGGAAAGGGTGATGCAGCAACGTAGCGTAAGTATTTCCCTCAGTTTGAGAACCAAGGTATCAATCCAATAGGAGATAACGCACCAAAGTCACTGAATACTTGCACAAACAATCAACAATTTGCACCCAACGCGATAAAGGGCTTGTCAATCCCTTCACGGTCACTTGCAAAAGTGAGATCTGATAGAGATAGATAAACGGTAAAGTAAATATTTTTCGTATTTTTGGTTTATAGATCGGAAAGTAAAAGATTACAAAATAGTAGATAGGAAACTAGTAACATGTAAAAGAGATTCAATATAATGGAAAAGAGACCCGGGGGCCATAGGTTTCACTAGTGGCTTCTCTCAAGATAGCAAATATTACGGTGGGTGAACAAATTACTGCCGAGCAATTGATAGAAAAGCACATAGTTATGACTATATCTAAGGCAATGATCATGAACATAGGCATCACATCCGTGTCAAGTAGACCGAAACGATTCTGCATCTACTACTATTACTCCACACCTCGACCGACTCCTGCCTGCATCTAGAGTATTAAGTTCATAAAGAACAGAGTAACGCATTAAGTAAGATGACATGCTGTAGAGGAATTAACTCAAGCAATATGATGAAAACCCCATCTTTTTATCCTTGATGGTAACTATACAATACGTGCCTTGCTGCCCCTACTGTCACTGGGAAAGGTCACCGCAAGATTGAACCCAAAGCTAACCACTTCTCCCATTGCAAGAAAGATCAATCTAGTAGGCCAAACTAAACTGGTAATTCGAAGAGACTTGCAAAGATATCAAATCATGCATATAAGAATTCAAAGAAGAACCAAATAATATTCATAGATAATCTGATCATAAATCCAAAATTCATCAGATCTCGCAAACACACCACAAAAGAGTATTACATCGAATATATCTCCAAGAACATCAAGGAGAACATGGTATTGAGAATCAAAGAGAGAGAAGAAGCCATCTAGCTACTAGCTATGGACCCGTAGGTCTGTTGTAAACTACTCACGCATCATGGGAGAGGCAATGGTGTTGATTAAGAAGCCCTCCATGATCGAATCCCCTCTAGTAGGACGCCAGAAAAGGCCCCTAGATGGGATCTTACGGGTACAAAAGGTTGCGGCGGTGGAAAAGTGGTTTCATTGCTCTCCTGGATGTTTTTAGGGTATAAGAGAATATATATAGGTGAAGGAGCTAGGTCAGGGGAGCTACGAGGGGCCCACAAGGTAGGGGGGGCGCCCTACCCCCTGGGCGCACCCTCCTGCCTCGTTGCCGCCTCGTTGCGTCTCCGACTTCATCTCCAAGTCTTCTGGTTTCCTTTCGGTCCAAGAAGGTCATCGCAAAAGTTTCATTCCGTTTGGACTCCGTTTGGTATTCCTTTTCTGCGAAACTCTAAAATAGGCAAAAAAACAAAAACTAGCACTGGGCTCTCGGTTAATAGGTTAGTCCCAAAATAATATAAAATAGCATATAAATGTCTATTAAACATACAAAACAGATAATATAATAGCATGGAACAATCAAAAATTATAGATACGTTGGAGACGTATCAAGCATCCCCAAGCTTAATTCCTGCTCGTCCTCGAGTAGGTAAATGATAAAAAAATAATTTTTGATGTGGAATGCTACCTAACATATTTATCCATGTAATTTTATTTATTGTGGCATGAGTTTTTAGATCCAAAAGATCAAAACAAAAGTTTAATATTGACATAAAAACAATAATACTTCAAGCATACTAACAAAGCAGTTGTGTCTTCTCAAAATAACATGGCCAAAGAAAGCTTATCCCTACAAAATCATATAGTTTGGCTATGCTCCATCTTCGTCACACAAAATATTCAAACCATGCACAACCCCGGTTTCAACCAAGCAATTGTTTCATACTTTAGTATTCTCAAACTTTTTCAACTTTCACGCAATACATGAGCATGAGCCATGGACATAGCACTATAGGTGCAATAGAATGGTGGTTGTGGAGAAGACAAAAAAAGAGGAGATAGTCTCACATCAATTAGGCGTATCAATGGGCTATGGAGATGCCCATGAATAGATATCAATTTGAGTGAGTAGGGATTGTCATGCAATGGATGCACTAGAGTTATAAGTGTATGAAAGCTCAATAAGAAACTAAGTGGGTGTCCATCCAACTTGCTTGCTCATGAAGACCTATGGCATTTGAGGAAGCCCATCGTTGGAATATACAAGCCAAGTTCTATAATGAAAAATTCCCACCAGTATATGAAAGTGACAAAATAAGAGACTCTCTAACATGAAGATCATGGTGCTACTTCGAAGCACAAGTGTAGAAAAAGGATAGTAACATTGCCCCTTCTCTCTTTTTCTCTCATTTTTTTGATTGGCTTCTTTGGCCTCTTTTTTTATTGGCTTCTTTGGCCTTTTTTTATTTCCTCACATGGGAAAATGCTCTAATAATGATGAACATAAGACTTCTATTTACTTACAACTCGAAAAATTACAACTCAATGCTTAGAACAAAATATGACTCTATATGAATGCCTCTGGCGGTGTACCGGGATGTGCAATGAATCAAGAGTGACATGTATGAAAGAATTATGAAAGGTGGCCTTGCCACAAATACGATGTCAACTACATGATCATGCAAAGCAATATGACAATGATGAAGCGTGTCATAATAAATGGAATGGTGGAAAGTTGCATGGCAATATATCTCGGAATGGCTATGGAAATGCCATAATAGGTAGGTATGGTGGCTGTTTTGAGGAAGGTAAATGGTGGGTGTATGGTACAGGTGAAAGTTGCGCGGCACAAGAGAGGCTAGCAATGGTGGAAGGGTGAGAGTGAGTATAATCCATGGACTCAACATTATTCATAAAGAACTCACATACTTATTGCAAAAATCTACAAGTCATCAAAACCAAGCACTATGCACATGCTCCTAGGGGAAGGGTTGGCAAGAGTTAACCATCACGCGATCCCGACCTCCACACAAAGGATGACAATCAAAGAGATACCTCATGCTTCAAATTTGTTACACAACGGTTACCATACGTGCATGCTACGGGAATCACAAAGCTCAACACAAGTATTTCTCAAATTCACAATTACTCCACTAGCATGACTCTAATATCACCATCTTCATATCTCAAAACAATCATAAAGAATCAAACTTCTCATAGTATTCAATGCACTTTATATGAAAGTTTTTATTATATCCCTCTTGGATGCCCATCATATTAGGACTAGTTTTATAACCCAAGAAAATTACCATGTTGTTCTAAAAGACTCTCAAAACAATGTAAGTGAATCATGAGAGTTCAACAATTTCCACAAAATAAAGCCACCACCGTGCTCTAAAAAGATATAAGTGAAGCACTAGAGCAATATTGCCTAGTTCAAAAGATATAAGTGAAGCACATAGAGTATTCTAATAAATCATGATTCATTTGTGTCTCTCCCAAAAGGTGTGTACAACAAGGATGATTGTGGTAAACTAAAAAGCAAATACTCAAATCATACAAGACGCTCCAAGCAAAACACATATCATGTGGTGAATAAAAATATTGCCTCAAGTAAAGTTACCGATAAACGAAGACGATAGAGGGGATGCCTTTCGGGGCATCCCCAGGCTTAGGATTTTGGTTGTCCTTGAATATTACCTTGGGGTGCCTTGGGCATACCCAAGCTTAGGCTCTTGCCACTCCTTATTCCATAGTCCATCAAATCCTTACCCAAAACATGAAAACTTCACAACACAAAACTCGACAGAAAATCTCATGAGCTCCGTTAGTATAAGAAAATAAATCACCACTTTAAGGTACTATTGCAAAATCATTCTTTATTTATATTGGTGTAATATCTACTGTATTCCAACTCCTCCATGGTTCATACCCCCCGATACTACCCATAGGTTCATCAAAATAAGCAAACAACACGCGAAAAACAGAATCTGTCAAAAACAGAACAATCTATTGTAATCTGTAACTCTCGAATACTTCTATAACTCAAAAAATCCATCCAAATTAGGAAAGAGAAATTTGTGTACAAATCCAGAGCAAAAAGAATCAGATCAAAAGCACGTTTCTTTGAATTGTCAAAACTAATTTACTAAGCGCAAAAGTTTCTTATTTTCAGCAGGATCAACACAACTATCACCGTAAGCTATCCTAAAGGTTCTACTTGGCACAAGCACTAATTAAAACATAGAACCACATCTAACCAGAGTCTATATGAATTATTCATTACTAAACAGGAGCGAAAAGCAAAGAACAAAAAATAAAATTGGGCTGCCTCCCAACAAGCGCTATCCTTTAACGCCCTTAGCTAGGCATAAAAACATGAATAGATCTAGGTATTGTCATCTTTGGTATGCAATCCATAAGTGGCTCTCATAATAGATTCATAAGGCAATTTAATTTTCTTCCTAGGAAAGTGTTCCATGCCTTTCCTTAATGGAAATTGGAATCTAATGTTTCCTTCTTTCAGTTTTTTCTTCAAAACTATCACTATTTTTATAGCAAATTTGGAAAATATAGCACCCAATGCAAAAAAAATATCAAAAATATGACCCCGTCGGCCTCGTGTGGGCCGAAAGGGAGTTTTCGGCCAGGATTTGGCCGAAAAGTGCTTTTCGGTCGTGCCTTGGCCGAAGAGGTGCGTACGTGTGCCGAAATGACCTTTTTTGTCAGCAGTAGGCCGAAAAGGCCTTTTTGGTCAGCAGTAGACCGAAAAGTCCATGGGGCCCACCTTTTCACGTTAACGGGTGGCCGAAGCTGCATGGCTCCACTCTTTGGCTTATGTTAGGCCGAAATGATTTTTCTAAAATTTTGGCTTATGAATACTGTGCAACCATTGCCCATCTTAGACATTGAAAAATATATTTTCACACAACCCTTTCCCCTCAATATTTTCCCGCCAACTCTTTCCCTCCATATGTTCCCGCCACCCGATTCCCACCAACCCCTTCCCACCATATGTTCCCGCCATACCGCAGTCGTTCTTTCCCACCATTTTCTCCTCTCTACCTATAAAACCCCCTTCACACGGAGGGGGATAAGCAGTCCAGCGTACTGTAGTCGAGATGATCGAATTATCCTTTTGATCGTAGTTTTCACCCTGGGATGAACAGGTGTCTTCTGAGGCTAGCCACCGATTTCAGGATGGACAATAGGATAGTTCCATGGGACGAACTCACCGGTAGTGACACCATAATGAATGAGTTGGCTCACAAATTACGTAGGTCTGGGTGGCCTGAAAGGACCTATGACGAGGTATGTAAAGAACTTCTTAGGTTGCATGAAAGGTGGAAGAAGGTAGTGGAGCCGAAGAGTGAAACTTTCAGAAGGATTGCAGCAAAGAATCCATATTTATGGACTGCTGACAGCGACGACGAAGACGATATCTTCATGCCGAGCACCACGACCAAGAGTACCGCACCGTCGAAGGGCAAGAGTAGTGCCGCATCGTCGAAGGGCAAGAGTGCTGCATTGGCAGAGGGCAAGAGGACCACAACGTCGACTACACTACACTGGATTGCTTATCCACCTTCATGTGAAGGGATTTTTATAGGTAGAGAGGAGAAAATGGCGGGAAAGAACGACTGCTGTATGGCGGGAAAGGGTTGGCGGGAACATATGGCGGGAAGGGGTAGGAGGGAAACGGGTGGCGGGAAGATATGGCGGGAAGGGGTTGGTGGGAACATATGAAGGAAAGAGTTGGTGGAAAAATATTCAGGGGAAAGGGTTGCGCGAAAATATTTTTTTTCAATGTCTAAGATTGGCAATTGTTGCACAGTATTCATAAGCCAAAATTTTAAAAAAAACATTTCGGCCTAACATAAGCCGAAGAGTGGAGCCATGCAGCTTCGCCACCCATTAACGTGAAAAGGTGGGCCCTAGGGACTTTTCGGCCTACTGCTGACCAAAAAGGCCTTTTCGGCCTACTGCTGGCCAAAAAGGTCTTTTCAGCCCAGGTACGCACCTCTTCAGCCAAGGCACGACCGAAAAGCCCTTTTCGGCCAAATCCTGGCCGAAAACTCCCTTTTCAGCCCACACGAGGTCGGCGGGGTCATAGTTTTGATTTTTTTTGCATTGGGTGCTATAGTTTCTGAATTTGCTATAAAAATGGTGATAGTTTTGAAAAAAATCCTTCTTTCATATCAATAATTGCACCAATCATTCAAAGGAAAGGTCTACCAAGAATAATAGGACATGTAGGATTGCAATCTATATCAAGAACAATGAAATCTATGGGCACAGAATTCCTATTTGCAACAATAAGAACATCATTAATCCTTCCCATAGGTTTCTTAATAGTGTTATCCGCAAGATGCAAATTTAAAGAACAATCATCAGATTCACGGAAACCTAACACATCACACAAAGTTTTTGGAATTGTGGAAACACTAGCACCCAAATCACACAAAGCATAGCATTCGTAATCTTTAATCTTAATCTTAATAGTAGGTTCCCACTCATCATAAAGTTTTCTAGGGATAGAAACTTCTAACTTAAGCTTTTCTTCAAAAGATTGCATCATAGCATCAACGATATGTTTAGTAAAAGCTTTGTTTTGATTATAAGCATGAGGAGAATTCAACACGGATTGCAACAAGGAAATACAATCTATTAAAGAACAATTATCATAATTAAATTCCTTGAAATCCAAAAGAGTGGGTTCATTGCTACTTAAAGTCTTGACCTCTCCAATCCCACTTTTATCAATTTTTGCATCTAGATCTAAAAACTCCGAATCATTGGGACACCTTTTAAATAAAGTTGACTCATCTCCAGTCCCATCTTTATCAAGATTCATATTGTAAATAAAGATTCAATAGGTGTTACATCAATCACTTATAGATCTTCAATATTATTATCATGAAAACTAGAAGAACATGCTTTTACAAACCAATCTTTTTTAGCACGCATCTTAGCGGTTCTTTCTTTGTACTCATCAATGGAAATTCTCATGGATTTGAGAGACTCATTGATATCATGCTTAGGTGGGATAGATCTAAGTTCCAAAGAATCAACATGAAGAGAAATTCTATCCACGTTCCTAGCCAAATCATCGATCTTGAGAAATTTTTCTTCAATCAAAGCATTGAAATTCTTTTGCGAACTCATAAATTCTTTAACACTATTCTCAAAATCAGAGGGCATCTTATTAAAATTTCCATAATATTTGTTGTAGGAATTTCCATAATTATTATAGGAATTACTAGGAAATGGCCTAGGATTAAAATTGCCTCTATACGCGTTGTTACCAAAATTGTTCCTACCAACAAAATTAACATCCATAGATTCATCATTATTCTCAATCAAGGTGGACAAAGGAATATCATTAGGATCATAAGAAACACTTTTATTAGCAAATAATATCATAAGTTCATCCATCTTTCCACTCAAAACATTAATCTCTTCAATCGCATGAACCTTTTTACTAGTGGATCTTTCGGTGTGCCATTGAGAATAATTAACCATAATATTATCTAGGAGCTTAGTAGCCTCTCCTAAAGTGATTTCCATAAAAGTGCCTCCCGCAGCCAAATCTAAAAGATTTCTAGAAGCAAAGTTCAATCCGGCATAACTTTTTTGTATAATCATCCACAAATTCAAACCATGTGTAGGGCAATTACGTATCATCAATTTCATCCTGCCCCAAGATTGTGCAACATGCTCATGATCAAGTTACTTAAAATTCATAATATCGTTCCTAAGGGAGATGATCTTAGTGGGAGGAAAATACTTAGAGATGAAAGCATCTTTACACTTATTCCACGAATCAATACTATTTTTAGACAAAGATGAAAACCAAGTTTTAGCACGATCTCTAAGCGAAATTGGAAATAGCTTCAATTTAACAATATCAGTATCCACATCTTTCTTCTTTTGCATATCACACAAATCAACGAAATTGTTTAGATGGGATGCGACATCTTCAGTAGGAAGGCCAAAAAATTGATCTTTCATAACAAGATTCAACAAAGCGGCATTAATTTCACAAGATTCAACATTAGTAGTGGGAGCAATCGGGGTGCTAATAAAATCATTGTTGTTGGTATTGGAAAAGTCACACAATTTGGTATTATCTTGAGCCATCGTGACAAAGCAAGCAATCCAACACACAAGCACACAAGAAGCAAGCGAAAAAAGACGAACGGAAGAGGGGTGAAGAAAAGGCAAAGGTTTTCGAAAATCATTTTAGAAGTGGGGAGAGGAAAACGAGAGGTGAAATAATGTAATGCAAGGGAAAAGAGTTTATCATGGGTACTTGGTATGGCTTGACTTGACGTAGATCTCCCCGGCAACAGCGCCAAAAATTGGCAAGTTGATGGGAGACAAATCTTGACTTGACTTGGCGTAAATCTCCCCAGCAACGGCGCCAGAAATCCTTCTTGCTACCTCTTGAGCTTGCGTTGGTTTTTTCCTTGAAGAGGAAAGGGTGATGCAGCAAAGTAGCATAAGTATTTCCCTCAATTTGAGAACCAAGGTATCAATCCAGTAGGAGATAATGCACAAGTCACCGAATACCTGCACAAACAATCAACAACTTGCACCGAACACGATAAAGGGGTTGTCAACCCCTTCATGGTCACTTGCAAAAGTGAGATCTGGTAGAGATAGATAAGCAGTAAAGTAAATATTTTTGGTTTATAGATCGAAAAGTAAAAGATTGCAAAATAGTAGATCAGAAACTAGTAAGATGTAAAAGAGATTCAATATAATGGAAAAGAGACCCGGGGGCCATAGGTTTCACTAGTGGCTTCTCTTAAGATAGCAAATATTACAGTGGGTGAACAAATTACTACCGAGCAATTGATAGAAAAGCGCATAGTTATGACGATATCTAAGGCAATGATCATGAACATATGCATCATGTCTGTGTCAAGTAGACCGAAACGATTCTGCATCTACTACTATTACTCCACACATCGACCGACTCCTGCCTGCATCTAGAGTATTAAGTTCATAAAGAATAGAGTAACGCATTAAGTAAGATGACATGATGTAGAGGAATTAACTCAAGCAATATGATGAAAACCCCATCTTTTTATCCTCGATGGCAACAATACAATACCTGCTATGCTGGCCCTACTGTCACTGGGAAAGGACACCGCAAGATTGAACCCAAAGCTAAGCACTTCTCCCATTGCAAGAAAGACCAATCTAGTAGGCCAAACTAAACCGATAATTCGAAGAGACTTGCAAAGATATGAAATCATGCATAAAAGAATTCAGAGAAGAACCAAATAATATTCATAGATAATCTGATCGTAAATCCACAATTCATCGGATCTCGGCAAACACACCGCAAAAGAGTATTACATCGAATAGATCTCCAAGAACATCAAGGAGAACATGGTATTGAGAATCAAAGAGAGAGAAGAAGCCATCTAGCTACTAGGTATGGACCCGTAGGTTTGTTGTAAACTACTCACGCATCATCGGAGAGGCAATGGTGTTGATGAAGAAGCCCTCTGTGATTGAATCCCCCTCCGACAGGACGCCGAAAAGGGCCCCTAGATGGGATCTCACGGGTACAGAAGGTTGTGGCGGTGGAAAAGTGGTTTCGTTGCTCTCCTGGATGTTTTTAGGGTATAAGAGTATATATAGGCAAAGGAGCTAGGTCAGGGGAGCTACAAGGGGCCCACGAGGTAGGGGGCGCACCCTACCCCCTAGGGGCGCCCTCCTGCCTCGTGGTCGCCTCGTTGCATCTCCGATTTCATCTCCAAGTCTTCTGGTTTCCTTTCGGTCCAAGAAAGATCATCGCGAAAGTTTCATTCCGTTTGGACTCCGTTTGGTATTCCTTTTCTGCGAAACTCTAAAATAGGCAAAAAAACAAAAACTGACACTGGGCTCTCGGTTAATAGGTTAGTCCCAAAAATAATATAAAATAGCATATAAATTCCTATTAAACATCCAAAACAAATAATATAATAGCATGGAACAATCAAAAATTATAGATACGTTGGAGATGTATCACAGCTTATGAACCAATGATCTATCCAATTCCTCATGAGCATGATTGGACAAGGGCCCCTGGTCCAGACATTGACCCACCTGCATTTAAAGCGAAGAGAGGAAGAAAGAAACAGAAGAGGATCAAGGGGAGATTTGAAGTTCCAAAGCCAGAGGACACATCAAGAATGGGGACTATAACATGTGGCAATTGTGGACTGCAATGACATAGGTACACAAGCTGCATGAAGCAGTTGAAACCTGAGCTGGCTATGAGGAAGAACAAACATGTGGTAATCCTCTTTTAACTACTAACATGTTTTCCTTCTTGTACATTCCATTCTTTTACTATTTGCTAACTCATTTCCATGTTTATGCAAGCCTCTAGCAAGGAATTCAAATGTTGGTGCTGTCGCTCCTACACCAGCACCAAGAGCTTCTCATCCAGCTCCTACAATAGCACCAACAACTGGAACAGGAGGTGCTTGGAGAGGTGTTGCAGCTGCAGCTGCTGGGAGAGGTGATGCAAGAGGTGTTGGGAGAGGTGCTGGGAGAGGTGCTCGGAGAGGGAGAGGTGCATTCTATGCCCCAAGTCAATCTGCTCCCTCCACATCTACTGCTCCTTCTGTTGGAAATATGCCCTAGAGGCAATAATAAAAGTGTTATTATTATATTTCTTTGTTCATGATAATAGTCTTTTATTCATGCTATAACTGTATTATCCGGAAATCGTAATACATGTGTGAATACATAGACCACAATATGTCCCTAGTGAGCCTCTAGTTGACTAGCTCGTTGTGATCAACAGATAGTCATGGTTTCCTGGCTATGGACATTGGATGTCGTTGATAACGGGATCACATCATTAGGAGAATGATGTGATGGACAAGACCCAATCCTAAGCATAGCACAAAGGTCGGTTAGTTCGTTTGCTAGAGCTTTTCCAATGTCAAGTATCTCTTCCTTAGACCATGAGATCGTGTAACTCCCGGATATCGTAAGAGTGCTTTGGGTGTGCCAAACGTCACAACGTAACTGGGTGACTATAAAGGTGCATTGCAGGTATCTCCGAAAGTGTCTGTTGGGTTGACACGGATCGAGACTGGGATTTGTCACTCCGTATGATGGAGAGGTATCTCTGGGCCCACTTGGTAATGCATCATCATAATGAGCTCAAGGTGATCAAGTGTTTGATCACGGGATCATGCACTGCGGTACGAGTAAAGTGACTTGCCGGTAACGAGACTGAACGAGGTATTGGGATACCGACGATCGAGTCTCGGGCATGTAACGTACCGATTGACAAAGGGAATTGCATACGGGGTTTAATCGAATCCTCGACATCGTGGTTCATCCGATGACAACATCGAGGAGCATGTGGGAGCCAACATGGGTATCCAGATCCCGCTGTTGGTTATTGACCTGAGGTCGTTTCGGTCATGTCTGCATGTCTCCCGAACCCGTAGGGTCTACACACTTAAGGTTCAGTGACGCTAGGGTTATCAGGAAGACAAGTATGTGATTACCGAATGTTGTTCGGAGTCCCGGATGAGATCCCGAACGTCACGAGGAGTTCCGGAATGGTCCGGAGGTAAAGATTTATATAAGGAAAGTGGTTAAACGGACACCGGAAAGTTTCGGTGGCATACCGGTATTGTACCGGGGCCACCGGAAGGGTTCCGGGGGTCCACCGGGTGGGGCCACCCCTCTCGGGGGGGCACATGGGCTGTGTGGGAGAGGGAGCCAGCCCCTAGTGGGCTGGGCGCGCCTCCCCACCTAGGCCCATGCGGCTAGGGCAAGGGGAGGGGAAACCCTAAAGGAGGCGCCCCCCTAGCTTGGGGGGCAAGCCACCCTTTTTCCCTCTCCCTTTGGCCGCCCCCCCCCCTAGGGTTTCCCCTAGAGGGCCGGCCCCCTTGCCCCTCTCCTCCTATATATAGAGGGGTGAGGGGAGGGCTGCTAGAGACAATTGAAGGCGCAGCCCCTCCCCTCCCCAACACCTCTCCTCCTCCGTGCGAGCTTGGTGAAGCCCTGTCGGAGAACTTCTGCACCAACTGCACCACGCTGTCGTGCTGCCATTGGAGCTGTCTTCCTCAGCCTCTCCTTCCTCCTTGCTGGATCAAGACGGAGGAGACGTCCATCGTCCCGTACGTGTGTTGAACGCGGAGGTGTTGTCCTTTCAGCACTTGGTCGTCGGTGATCCGAATCACGGCGAGTACAACTCCCTCATCACCATCCCCTTGAACGCTTCCGCACTCGATCTACAAGTGGTATGTAGATGCAAACTCACTCCCTTGGCTCGTTGCTTACATGAACTCATAGATGGATCTTGGTGAAACCGTAGGAAAAATTTTAATTTTCTGCAATGTTACCCAACACCTTCACCTTCTGGTGGTAGAAATAGTGGATGGAGGGCCTACTTCTATGCAAGTGGTAACCACTAAATGGCAGATGTGCCATTTAATGTTCAAAACTAGATACTTCATGTGTGTTCTTGCATCCTATGATACAATGTGATCTTGCTACTGCTCTCAGTGTACTTTGCTTGTGCTCTTAGTGTACTTTGCTGGTGTACTTTAAGAATCAATGCCATATATGGCTTTGTTCATCTGGATGGATGGATCTATTTATTAGTTAATGCCATTTTGGAGCTGCTTCATGTGTCTTGATGCATCTTATGAGTTAATGCCTGGAATGGACTATGTTCATGTGGATGGTTCTTTTTATGATTGATATGTTTATGTTGATGAGTACTCATTATATTATTGGATAGAGTAACTCTGTTGTTGGATATATTGCTGGATATATTTTTGGATATGTTGTTAAGGTCTAGGCTAAAAAAGAAGCACTTTGGGTTTTGGGTGGCTCGGGGTCGACGGAACCACCTACAAGAATCAATTAGGGTCTAGGGTGGCTCGAGGTCGATGAAACCACCTAAAAGAATCAATTGGGGTTTTGGTGGCTCAGGGTCGACAAAAACACCTAAACCTATCATCTAGGGTCTAGGGTGGCTTGGGGTCGACGAAACAACCTAAAAGAATCAATTAGGGTTTTGGTGGCTCAGGGTCGATGAAAACACCTAAACCTATCATCTAGGGTCTAGGGTGGCCCGGGGTCAACGAAACCACATAAACCTATCAGTTAGGGTTTGGTGGCTCGGGGTCGACGAA
>NC_041387.1:412972639-413067672 GCF_002162155.2 Triticum dicoccoides
CCACCTAAACCTATCAGTTGGGGTTTTGGTGGCTAGGGGTCGACGAAAACACCTAAAACTATCAATTATGCTCTAGGGTGGCTCGGGGTCGATGAAACCACCTAAAAGAATCAATTAGGGTTTTGGTGGCTCCGGTTCGACAAAAACACCTAAACCTATCATCTAGGGTCTAGGGTGGCTCGGGGTCGACAAAACCACCTAAACACAAGCATCTTGGGTTTTGGGTGGCACCATAACAAAAGAATGATGAGGAAGCATTTAAGCATCACTCTAACATAAGAAACTATTCCTTATGCAAATGCATTTAAGCATTTAAGCATCAGTATAAGATAAGCATCTTCCAATGCTTGGTATGTCATCATTTTCAGTCTAACATTCAAAGCAAACAATACTTGCCGGAGTTCAACACATTATGGGCATACACAACCATTGTTCACAATACATAGTGGAGTTCAAATGCACAATCCATCCTTTTCTCACAAAAGGATGAATAGCATAACTACTAGGTACATAAACATCCAGAGTTCCCAATTGCTAGAACCATACATTACACAAACATAATTCTAAATTACTAGGTCATTGCACGGCCATCCTTCCTAAAAGGTCTGCAATGCCCACTAATCTCAATTCATCTTGTTCAGTTCTGTAAGATGGCCTGGATCCCCTTGATCTTCTCCTTGAGCTTCTCCTCTGCCTTCATGAGCCCACTAATGTTAAGCTCTTGCATGTGCTTCTCTTCATTATGGTTTTCCTTGAGCTTCAGCAGATCAGCAACCTAAAACTTCAACTCTAGCTTCTCTTGGGTGACCTTCTCCTCAAACTTTGTGAACTCTGCATTCTTTAACTCCAAATTCATCCTAGCCTCACTCAGCAATTCCTTTTCTTTCATATTCTTCAACTTCAGGTTCCGGATGACAGTTGCTTGAGCACTTGCCAGGTTGCACAGGAGTTCATACTTCCATTGAAGCTTCTCTATAACTGCATCTTTCTTTGCCATTTCTGCCTTCATACCAGCCACCAATTCAACTCTGCATTGGTGCTGATATGTGATGTTGGACTGCAGATAACTGAAATCCACAACCCTATCCTCCTGCATATCCACAAGTTGATGCACATCTTTCACTAACTTGGCATAGTCTGCATCCAGCTTGTTTTTTTATTCTGTCAAATGGTGAATATAGTTAAAGCACTTTCAAGATTATCATTCACCCTAGCAGACTTGCTCTCTTCAACCATTGACCAAAGCTTCAACAATGCATTGTCCATTGTTGGGGGCCACTGCTCATTAACCCACTGAACAAACCCACAATTCTGACCTTCCTGGAAAAATAATAAGGGCAAACTTAAGAACAATACAACTACTATGAGTAGTAAGCAACAGTTAGTTGATGGCAGTATCTAATGTTGGTACTGACCAACACTGAATTTGCACAGCCATGTGCTAAGCAACAGGAGCACATTGTAAAATAACTTAACGTAATCCTACAATGGGTGATCAATATATTTAGCAGAGTAACACTCCATTCAACTTAGCATGTGCTAAGCAACAGGAGCATATATTTAGCAGAATAACTAATTAGAATTGACCATTAATATAATGGAATCCTACAATGTGCACTACTATTGAACTACTTTGCCCTATATCACTAACAAATGGAACATAGACATCACTGAATCAAGGTTATCAAAGCACTACATTAGCCCAACTAAATACACTACATTAGCATGCAGCAAAAAACTATCTAATGAGACTACCTACTGTCAGCAGTAAGCAACAGTTACTTAGTGGCTCCACTAACTTAATATTGAGCAACACTACATTTGGAAACAAATATAAATAAATAGCATGTGCACACAACAGGAGCATATATTTAGCAGAAATGCACTCCATTGAACTTAGTATTGAGCATTCCTACAATGAGCACTACAGTAGGGCATATATGACTAACAAATTTACCATAGACATAACTGAATCACGCTTGGCAAACAAGACTCTGCCACTTGCAATGAACACATCCAGTGCATAATCAATAAGGCAAGAAAAATATCGGCTCTGTACATGCTAAGAACCTTCTCCCAGTCATTGTTCCTTCAAATGCAACAAGCCTCTCTGATGGCTTCCCATGCTTGTCGCAGAACGACATCAAATCTAGCTCAAGGCCCTTGTAATCCGAGTCCTCAAGTGAGAAAGGCACCTGCCCAAGCAAAATCCAAGTTACCATCATGTGCAGAGGACGAGGACAAAGCAAATCAAACAAAATCCTCACAACAAAGACCACCTACACAGAAAAAAATCGCCAAAATTTCTAAACCTAACCCTAGCTCCAATGGAGTAACTGACCTGGTTGAGCCCATCGGTGGAGGTTTCGGAGTACATGTACGTGAGGCTTGACTTGTCATCGCTGCTCTCGTCCTCCAAAACCATGGCTACAGCGGCGTGGTGTGGCGGCCGGCGGGGGCGAGCACAGGCGGCGGCGGCGAGGCAGAGAGCAGGAAGAAGAAGGCAGAGCAGAGCGAAGAATGAGCGGGGTTTGGCTCAGTCCGCACCAGTCGCGCCTAAACGGTGCGACCTGGGCTCGTCCGAGTGAGCGCGCGGGCACGCGCTCACTGGCCAACGAGGCACCTGACAGGCGGGCCCAACCGGTCAGATTCCCTGTCAATACGTATAAAACACACTTTTAGCCTCTTTTGCAACGTCTCGCCCCAAACCTGGTACCGACACGTAAAAATTACCAATCTTAATACCAATCTACTTCCAATGCCCCATGCCTTCAGTTGTGGTGGTGCTTCTGTGCAATTTACTCACCCGAGGCTGACTACCACGCCAGGGAAGGAGAGGTTTGCTGAGCGCTCATCCGGCGGCCTCTCGTACACGCCGAAATACGCAGCAACACATATAGCCAGTTTATATTTCACAAAGCTGAAATTCAGACTAGGTAGCGTATCCACGCCCACGCGGTTACCTGGATCGATTCCAAATCCTGGCATTATAAACTGAATCTGTGGTGTTACATGTAAATCTTGAATGAACAAGTTCAGCTGAACATGAATGAATCCATCTGGATTGCCCCAAGCGAACCTTTACATCGCCAGCCAAAATTCAAAACTAGGATCATCTATGAGCCAGACTTCACAATGAACTATAGCTTTACTTCTGGACAATGAAATATAGTGATACGTTTGGGTATCATCTACATCTACATACTTCGGTAAATAAAACTATCATCCGAAAATTTATTTGTGCTGTCTGAACTGAGAGGACAGACTCCATGCGCCATGCCTCAGACCTCTGCAGTTGGGTTCACTGCGTCCATGAGTTTGTATCTTTTCTCTTCAACACCAGTGACGCCCATTTTTATCTCAATGATTGTATGAAGAGGTATCTAGAGGAACAAATGATTTCAGTCGTGACGAACAAATGATTTCAGCCAGGATGACACTATAAGATGTTGCACACGTGCTTACTTCAATCTTAGGAACTTCCTCCAGTGGTTTGTCCGCGAAATACGCATATAGTGATCTCAGCACAGCCTACAAGAGTTTCTTCCCTCATACATCCATAATGCATACTTCGGTAAGAAAAGGTCTAGAAAAATATAAAAGCTGGACATGCTTACCTGGTGAGCTATGACTACCACTGGGGCACGCTGCCTTTCAAGCTCAATTATTACAGGTTCCAATCTGCACACAGAAAATTGACAAGATTAAGAGAGGCACCAACAAGAAATACACTAGTTGAATTATGTAAAGAGGCATGTGATGCTACTAAGCAACTCGGATTAACCTCTGAATGACATCGAGGTAGGATTCTCCTCTAGGATAACGGTACCTCAGCTTGTCTTTGCGACGTGATCTAAACAGACACATATAGGTAAATGAAATCTTCTTCAAGAAAATGAGGAACGGTAAAAATTCAGACATAGATTCACAGGCACCGGATGTGCAGAGACTCCTGGATTGCTGGTTGACAGATGCTGCGTTCATATATCATGGTACGTTGTTAACCATTTCACTAAATTTCCTAACTTTATAACAGATTTATACAAAATATTACAAGCTAAAATACTGTATAGAAAAACCCATCGATAAGGATTAGCATGATGCTCGATTAATATTGCATGATTAAAAGAACAATCCGTGGCTTGAATTTGATCAGATTGTTGCTACAAATCACTGAGCCTCTTGAAGTCTTGATTATAGGTGCAAGCTTGGTTTACTAGTGTATGTTTATAATTGTGCAAGCTTGGCCTGGTAGGATCTGTTCTACTTGGCGGGATATGGAGTTGCTAAAATTATAGGTGCATCAATCAATATCGTGTGGCATGCCTTGTTTCCAGGGAAGAAAAGAAGCAATAAAATCAGTGAATTTACATACTCATATTCTTCAGGTTTATTTTTCTTTACTTCATCATATGTCATCCCATCACAAACACCAGCATTTATCTCATCAAGGGCACGCCATTGTATCTACAAGAAATGTGGGAAAACCATTTAGTGTTCCCAGCTCCTATCAGGGGCAGATAAATCTTGCTGAGCTTTGTTAATTATTAATGGCAACCTACCTTTGGAAATCCGATGATTGGATATGCAGTTAATATTGTCCTCTGGAGTGTGCTAGTCCAAATCTGAATCGGATTTTGCACATATATTTAGCAAGTAGGTTTCTTTCTCAAAAGTAGTAACAAAAGGCATACTCACAGAGGCGGTTCTCTCAGACTTCAGTCGCTTCTCTACAAAGCTTGCAAGTTTCCTTGAATAAACCTCCCCAGCCTCACTGCAAACCATTTATTTTCAGTTATGTAAAGCCAAAGCATAGGTTTTCAAATATAACATGCACAGGGGACTGACAAAAGGAAAGATGAAAACTACCGTGCCCAGACATGCAATGACCAGGTTGTTGATTGGTACTCTGTCCCACAATATAAGACGTTTTTGCAAACTGTTTTAGCTTGCAAAAACATCTTATACTGTGGGACAGAGGGAGTATATCATTATGCATGAAGTTACTGGTCTCCTTCCACCAGGGCATGCTATAATCCCCCAATCCTTTTCCCTTCTCTCTTTTTCCTTCTCCATTTTTAGTACAAATAGAGATGAATGTCCAAAAAATTTCTATAGACAATAAAGGTTACTGGTATGTATAACATTAGATAATCACACGTTCAGTTTAAATAATCATGCACGCGGAGGTGCCATATGGATAGTCTAAGAAAGGCACTCAACTAGAAAGGGAAAAAACCGTTCAAGAACTAGAAAAAGAAAAAGAAAACTTAGATTAGCTAGCACAAAAAGGATTGTTCAGCCCAAATTTTATAATTTGGGCCTATAAATGTTGTCCCCTTAGTGGGCAGATGGTTTTACAGCAAGCACGAAAGATTAATAACCATTTAGAACTTCTGATGTCATGTTCCTTAGTGTAGTACCCAAATGGAACTCAGTATGGCAGCAAAGGCTAAACAACAAGACTCTAGGACAAAGAAATCGAATACCTCAAAGATGAATCTCCACCGATTCTTCCTCTGACATTATCTAAACTTTCCCCATGCCTAGTTAACAGGATAGGACGAGGTGTAAGATGGCAGTTCACCTGTAACAACAATAAATGTGTCAGTTAACAAAACAAGTAGCATTGGAACCAAAACAGCAGCATGCCCCTTAATTACATCCGCTACTACCAGAAAAAAATGGAGCTCGCCAATATAGTAATAACATAAGCCATAAGCATGATTCAGGGCCACTGTCAGTATTATGCATTCAATATCAATTTGAAAACTAGGTTAACATGGCAAGCATTGCTGCTATCGACCTTAAAGTGGTAGTAGTCAATCGCATGAAAGGTACCCAAAAGGAAACATGGTCCAATGGAAAGTTCCCTGGGTCCTTATACAACATCAATTGTAGAGTATCGAGCAGAGCAAGGAAAAATATAGTTCCAATTTTCAAATATGCAGAGAACAGTGCATAAAATTAGAGAGACCCGAGATAGATGCTTGTATCATTGAATCACTAAACGAAACTCACATTGCAATTTGATCTACCATTAGATGAATTAGAAATTATAATCATAATGAACTTCAAAGCAATCAGTTAATCTTAAGGTGTGATAAGAAAAGGTTCAGATATTCTGGATATATACCAAGAAGAAAACAATCCGTCCAGGCAAGTAACCACTTATATTGTTGATCTGCATGAAGAAGTAATAGATAGATTAGGATATTTGGAACTAGTTGCAAAGATTGCAAGTTAATAATATCGTCTTCACCACAGCAGTATATACTTGCATCTAGTCCACATATTAGGTTTTATAAAGCAAGCGCGAAGAGAACCGACTCTTAGATTGTATAGTTAATAAGTATACAGTTATCACAAAATAAAAAGAAACACCAAATTTCAAACAATGTCCACGATAGTATGAAACCAGATGAATTTTGGCTCTATTTAACATATCTCAGATTGACTGCTCATACCTGCAACTGGCCCCCGTTCCCACTAACCATATCGATCATTTTTATGTATGACCCTTCATCTACTGGTTCATACACCTGCACAGATTTCAAATTATTTGGGTATAACTATTCCGAATTCTACACACATTTTTTTCCCCAAATAACACAATTTAGCAGCTATGGACCTTCTCATAATATGCCAGTCGCTCTTTGAAATCTCGCACACCAGCTTCAAAATCTGTTCTGTAATACAAACAACATCAATGACATAAGAAATGCATTGATATGATGTTGACAAGTGAGTAGGCAAGATGTTTCTCACTGCTCCGCATAATCGGGACTTTGTTGAACTTTCAGGCGAATATTTCTCTCAAGAACATCCTGATCATTACATATTGTTTCCACAAAGATGATCTAGAAAGTAGAACGAATGGCCAATATTAAAGGGTAGACAATTAGGTCACAAACTGCACAGTAACTCGACATATTTAACATGTGTGGTGGCGCATTTGGTCTACATGGTGCTTTATGTGACTCAAATCAGAATATGAAGAGCAATATTAAATGTGCAAAACAATGCCAAAGTGAGTGGTGTTTTGTTGAACAGGTCACTTGGACCTAGCGTTTGGTGCAACTCAAAATAGCTGGTGTGATGTCAATTTATTCTGTTGTGATTATATTAGTCTTTCAGATAATAATAGTAATTACTATGGTTTATTTATGTGTAAGAACACTAGAGTAAATTTTGTTACTTCCTCCTGATTAAATTTTAGAGATCATGCTTTTAGAAATTCGCCCTTTAAAATGTGAATGCATTCACTAAGCGTGCGCACACAACAATTACTTTAAGGCCAACACGAACAAAAATGTTCACATGGAAATGGAACAGTATTCGCCCCTGGAGTTTATCCTGAACGTATACCCCATGATAAATGGTTTCAGGTGTTACTTAAAAAAAACGCAGGGGACATGGCCAGCTACACTGAAAACGTGAAAAGTGAAAGTGACAACTATCACCAATGGATCAACGGTCAGCTACTTACTAGGTGAATCCAAATGGTTCAATTAACCAAGAAGACACTCAAGAGCTACCGCCGATTTAATTTGTACCTTACATTTTCCTTCAGCCATTTTCATCAGCATGTTCCTTCGACTTCTTGTGCTGTTTGTGGCATCACAAATACCAACCTGCAGACCGGTAGAAATAACCATAATCAGTTACTAAAAAAAGAGAATTAACACAAGAAAAATTGCCTTACCTGGCCACCTTCCTCCATCCAGGATAGCATATCTTCCATTGCTAATGCTGCCACCTAAAAAGGACGAAATAATTTAGCATAAAATTCAAGAATAAGTGTTTCATGGAAAGCATATAGGTTTATTACTTTGTTATGTATGAAAATGCACACAAACTAGATTAGCAGAAAGTAAATTATTCCCTTAGGGAAAAAATGGGTCTGACAATCAACATCAACATATATAGAAGGATCTTGAGCTCTAGATTGTCCACTTGGTATTACCTATTTCATCATGAACATACTTCCATAATTGTAACAGCATACTGGACACATGTTAGTAGTCAAAATAGTGCACTGGACCGTGTTATTATCCAAAATTGCACAGATTTGGAATTAGAGGGAGTAGCATTGGCCATGCTCCAGGTTCAACATAAACACCTATGATTTCCATGTTACTTTTGACTTTCAACATAGTAATAGTAGCAATGCACCAACCTCGTTACGTGCCTCCACACCCTCCTTGTTATCTCCACGAAAGAAATCAGCAGTCTATACAAAATGATGCAATTAGAGAACTATTCCAGAACAAAACTCATAAATAGGACCATAACTTCAAAGTACATTCAGATTTGAAATACTGCATGAGTGAATAAAATCCTATGATGGACTCGGTGGAAATGGAAATGAAAAGATCCTCATTTCTCATGAAAACCACCAGAAATTTAGCCAGTTGACAGTAGCACCTGAGCATTGTTAAAATACTGCAATGTTAGTAACAGTGATTAGGCACATAAGAATGCAAGTACCTGATTAGTGCCATGCTTGAGCCGACGGTACTACATTTGAAACATCAGAAAATACATAGGGTCAGCGACTATTCCATAAACATGTGCAGTTATCTAGAAATCTAGCTTAAGCTAAATGTTCACCTTTCCAACATTGAAGTGTTTTGTTTCGTGACCTAACCATCGGAGATATCTTGTAAGCTTAGCTGCTGTAAATGTCTTACCACGAGCTGGCAGCCCAACCTACAATGTCAGCACACGATTGCAGAAGGACAGTCAGGGTAGTTGAAACAACAGAAAATGCTTCAAGGAGTGCAGAGGAATGAGTATAACCATATTTAACTATATTCATATCTTGTCAACCATAAATATTTAACTGAGCGATTATCCACACAAAAAAAATCCTGAGGTAGTGCTGCACATTATTTGTTGTTAAATAATTTGTTGAACACATAAGTGACATGAAAATTACCAGCACAATGACTAACTTGCGGTCCTCTTTTGGTCCGTACATCTGATCAGCTACAGCTGCTGCTGCAACAGCTCCTTCTGCTGCTGGCATACCCTGATAGCCAAAGCTGAAAGAACTTCAGTTGGCAGACTTGAAAACATGTATTTTTTGATAGGTTCAGAAACTTCATAGTGCAAGACTTTTCATAGGGGATGAATTTTTATTTTTAAAGAAGAAATCAAAGGGTGGAGTTCATATGTGATACTATATAATAGCTTGAAACAAATGAGCTGATGAGTTTATGCACAATAAATATTTCTACACAGTTACTGTAGTTTACGATTCGAGAGAACTATGTACAACGTATCCCCTGCATGAACTGCAATAACGAAGAAGTTATGCAAGTTTCAATGAGTTAAAGCTTAACTCCCTCCGTTTCATAATATAAGACAATATTACATCTAATATATGAGTATATTGGATGTAATAACGTCTTTATTATGGGACGGAGGGAGTACCTATTTAGCATATATCAAATAGCTCAACAATAAATACCAACTTTGCTTCAGAATCCTGCTTGATGTTGCTCGTTGAAATGGTTTCGTTTGTTGGTCTAGCAAACCTTGGCGAACCAACACCTCTATCAACAAAGACTGCCTTTTGTTCTTCCTGTGACGGTGTATGTCTTCCATCTACGTCCTGAGGCACAAGTTATAAATCATTCCTAGTGTTGATATTAACAGAAAGTCCTCTATCCAAATGCAGGAAAATGTAAACGTATATATTTCAAAAGTTGTTTCTAATCTGAATAGGATGTGTTCGCCTCCTTCGGCTGTTGAGCAAATGACAATGATACCAGACACACAAACAGTGGTATACACAACAGGGGGTCAGCCAAGGCGGCTTAGCGGGGGCACTTGCTATGGCCAGAAAGTCCGGTACAATCCCAGGCATGCCCAGAGCATCGGCTTTGGGAAACCTGACAAATGCATGTTTAGTTCTTCATGTCACACTATCCTGGTCTTACTAGCAATAGTTACATTTTAATCCTCCCATGAGGCATAAATAAATCAGAAAAAAACTAAAAGAATATTTCATAAACAAAAGCTTCTTCGGCTGCTACAGAAATAATTGCAATGTTTCAGTTCGTAGACATAGACTGCGAGCCAACTGTATGGCACCTATGCATATTAAACGAGTTTCAGCCTCTAACGCATGCAGATAAGTCCATCCATAAGATGAACGTCCATTATCTGCTTACTTAAATGATACAGAGGAATATACTTTTGATAAGGCTTAAGTTCAAACAAGTAAAGAAAACTTGGTAGCTCCATGACCACAGGAAAACTCCAAGCACGTCACTGGTAACTAGTCACATTTTGTAAGATATATAACATAATAATTAATAATAGAAACTTAGTCCTGGCTCATAATCTCATTTAACTTAAATCAGTTCAACCTAATCCTTTTTTTTTCTGAATGAACAAACAGAAGACCTAACAGAAAGTAGCTCATTTGTCAGTGGATATCACAGTGCTAAGATGACAATATTTACAATGTGGCTTCTACGAAAGCTGCCCAAATTTCCACATGGTTTACTAAAAAGGGCAGCAACTACCCTTCTATAATGGACTGTATAAATGAAGAAATGTCGACGCTACATGATTTAAAGCTAACAGCCAATTCTCAATTGAGCAGAGAAAACTAGGTCATACCTTCTTTGTGTTAGCATAATGATTCGCAGGACCGTCGAGCGAATTGTGCAAAATGACCTTGGTGGTATCATTGTTTGACGATAAAGAGCGGGGATTCTCAGTCAAGTTAGCTGCATAAACAACACCTGAGCCCATGTTGGGTGTTGTTGGAACTACATACTTCTCTAAATCAAGCTCCAAACCAGAAGCGAAGTCATTCTGCTTGAGGGAAAAAGACAAAATTGGCAGAACAGAAAAGGAAGCACCAGCTATTGTGCAAATAGAAACGCAGGCAACATATTTTTGGGAAACCAATTTTTCTGAAAGTACAGAGTAACACGGAAGACCCTTGAACCTAGTTCTTTACACTTTAATATATTTTGCCAAATCTGGGTGTCACACTTTGCAGAAAGACAGCTTTGGACATGAGTGGGGCTGTCTAAATTAGTTAGGGCAGCTAAACTTTTAGTTTTAGGTCATATCAAATATGTATGTTAAATACATTTGGTCTTTGCCTGCAGTCCTACGCTGGGATGTTCTTTTCCATTTGATTTTCTGCTTTGTTTAATACATTCTAAATGCTTGCAGTTCTTCTAAAGGTAAATTGTCACCATTCTGAGCATTGCTCCAATAATTCCACTGGTCACGGATTCTTGTGGCCATTGGAAGCATACCATTGAACTTTTTGACACTTGACAACCAGAGTAATATGGCAACTCTTTCTAAAATACTTCCATAATATTATAAACTTTAAACATTGTGACGGAAACTAATAGTCAAGCATCTCAAACACACTGATGACCAGAGGGAGTAGGTTACATTCACAAGTACGTGAACTGAAACATCAAAGTAATATATAAGACATACTGTCGGTCAAGGTTCTGAAATCTGCTGGGTACTGGGTCAGTTTCACACCCTTTTGAGTAAACACATCACTTTACTACACCAATTAATAGTGGGAAATGGGAACTTGTTGAAACAAGTGAGTTTTGCTAGGAACCAGAATGAGGTCCGGCTCCACAACCAAGTAGCAAGCTGTCTCCAGCAGTCAACCTATTACATAGCACCCTCTATGGTATCGGACTTTACAACAAAGCATTGGCTGGAAACTAGATGCTACAAACCTAGCTATGACCAGCCTTTAAACGAAACCAGGTTTTTGCAAAATAAGCATATGTAGTTATATACTATCAATTACAAGATTATTGGAGGGTTATGTTTACAGTTTCGTAATTACATGCAGCAGCACAATAAGTCAAAATACAAAAGTAAGATAAAGTTAAAAGAATACAAACCTCGTCCCTGGCTTCAGTCTCAGTGTTCATAACGACATTATAGGTCCCTCGCACCCTTGAAGGCTGAAGATTCTCCTGATGAGCCTTCCAGCTAGCGGCTAGGTCAAATGGGGACAACATCTCTGTCTCAACCCAAACCTTACACTCAAGTGAATCTTTCTCAGTGAGTTTAAAGACTGCATCCGTCATTTCCACTTGATTGCTCCCGCAACCTAGCGGTCGGTTCGGTCCCTCCTCAACAATGCACTCTGAGCTATCGTCTTTTGTCTTCAATAGTAACTTGAAATCCAGTGTTTCTAACAAAACATAACAAATAAAGGGCATAAAAGCTAGTCAGAATGCTCAAAAAACTGAACAGAATCTAACTCCCTGCATATGTAGTAAGTAAACAACTCAGTTAACCAGAGCATAGCAAATGATCAGCTCAAGAATCACTTTATTTCATTTCGAAGGCCCAGCTCCATGTACTACATTGTTATACTCAGCAATGACAAATCACTAGTTCATGACAAAATATATGTACACACATTAAACAGACAGGAGACAGCCCCAATAAATAATTAAAGCCCAACCCAACAACTCAAACCAGAGCATCCCAGCGGCATGCCACAGCAAGATAGCTCATCATAGCACAAACCTCCCAGAAGGGATCTCAAACCCACATGGAGTTGTCGAACAGCATGATAAAATGAGCCAACTCACCGTGTCGAGAAGGGAGGACGCAGCTGAGCTCCCAAATGGCGGCCGCCGCCCGCTCCATCGGCAGCTGCGAACACCACCAGGAAAAAAAATCCATCAATCTCCGCACGGGAACACACTCGCGAACAAGAGGGGATAGATGCGACGCTTACGGCTTTGGAAGGGTCCCACGAGCCGGCGGCGGGGTGGGAGCCGAAGAGGTGAGGGGCGAGGTCGAGCGCCGCCAGGCGGAGGCTCTCCAACTTGACCGAGACATACTGATGGTCGGATACGCCGCCGGAGCTCGCTGCCGTCGCCATCGCCGGGGAGGCCAGAAGGAAGGGGGACTTGGAAGGTGCCGGAAGGAAGAAAAGCGGGCGCGTCGGTATCGTCTTTTCGTGCGACTGTCAAGTGGGGCCACGAGGGGAGGTGCGATGGTGGTAGATCCCTTCGTAATCCGCAACAGCAGGTGGGGCCGAGACGTACCTGGCCCACCAGCCAGCCTAAGAATGTCCGATGGCAACAACGCTACCGCCGGCCGGCGACGGCGGGCGAAGCGTCTCAGCGCGGAGAAAGGGGGCGAGCAGCCTAGAGAGAGAGAGGGATACGCGGGAAGTAGGCGGTGCGGCGGCGAGACGCCGTCATATGGACCGGCCCGCCGCCGCCGGTTGTTTCGGCCGCACCAGCAAGGGCTACACGATCCAGGTATTTTTTGGGGGTGGCTGATTCCTTCTTTTCCCGTCTGTGTGATGCTCTTGTAGATTTTGCAGCAGCCTGCCAGCTCCATGCATTCGTGCTTGGTTTGCTCGCGCATCTCTGTTTGGATAGCTGAATAATCTCGCACATCCTTTCCAGCATTGGGATTGTGCAAAATATTTGGGCTTATGGTGCTTAGGTGGTTTTTCTTTTGAGGGTTATATATAGGTGGTATTCCTATTGCTTACGGGCAATAGCTGCTAAAGAAGTAATGACGTTGTTGATTCAACATACGCTTGAACACATTTTGAGCGAAACAATGCAGCAGTTAACAGCAGAATCTGAAATGGTAGGCGCCGTAGAGCGAAGTTGATTGGTGCCTGTGTTTTTTTCATTTTTTGACAGCAACCTTGTAGATTTTCTCTGGTTTGTGGATCTTTGGCGCCGGGAACACTTGCACATTTTGCCAAAGCGCATGATCCTGCTGCGTTCGGTCCAAAACACGATTTGAGACGATAGTACTTCTTAAGATTTTCTGTAGCTTATTGTTAGACCATCCTCATCACATTTATGCTTAATCGGAAGCCAAAAGGAGAGGTGTGGTTTGGCAATTATTACTTAATGTGAAGCATTTACAGCCAATTTGCTCTTGAGCAAACCTCAGACAAATTCTAACAAGAAAAAACCCTATTCAGTGTGCACTAACAGAGTAACAGTTGTGAATCTTACTCTTTAGGAATGAAGGGGACATACTGTCGTCCTATCTGTATAGTAGGATTATACTGTCGTCCTATCTGTATAATAGGATTATACTGTCGTCCTCTGTATAATAGGGCTATCCAGCATTGGTGGATTGTGGGAAATGTCGGACTTATGGTGCTTAGGTGGTATTTTTATTGCTACAGACAATTAGAGCTCCTGCGAAGTAGAGGATGTTGTTGATTCAACGTGCACTTGAACACCCTCTAACAGCGGAATCTCAAAAGGTAGGTGCCCTAGGTAAAAGTGGATTTGTCTGCTTTTTTTATGGGAAAACTGGATGTATCTGATACTCTTGTCACTTGTCGCATAAATGCTGTGCAGGTTTGAATACTTGGAGCAGTCACCTAGTTTTTGAGCATTTACAGCCAATTTGCTCTTTAGCAAACCCCAGACAAATTCTAACAAGAAAAAATCGTATTCAGTGCGCCCTAACAATTGTGAACCTCACTCCTTAGGAATGAAGGGCACATACTGTCGTCCTGTCTGTAACCGTAAATTATGCCATTTCCAGATTCTTACTTCATACTTCATGGTATGACCACCTAACAATCAAAGGGTTGGCTCTTGTTTTCTTTTATTTACCAGCCTCTAATGAAATTTTAGAATGTTCCCAAAAGGTGTACTTAAATTAAGAGTTCTGAGTAGATGCACTTAGAATTCTCAGGCTTCAAATTGCATCCAAGAGGTCCGCATCTTAGATGCAAAATAATTAAGTTAAGAAAATTGTTCACGGAATTATCCTGGAGACTAGTGGATTCGACCTGGAGCCAACCTCGGCAAAACTTAATTATGTCCGTTGTATCCCAATGATGCTTATTTGAACCCATATATGATCCATCAGATCACTCTGACTTGCTTGCGTACGTCTTGAGTTCTTGGAATGCTTTCCGGCAACCTTCATCAAAGCCACCCGCAAGCTGCAAATTTGGTTTGTTGCAGTTACCTTGGTTAGTTAGTTTGTAGGTAGCAACTCATAATGCCATCCGAAAGTAATTCGTGATTGTGGTAGAATTACCTGATGTATTCGGAAGGCAAAGCGGACACCTTGCAGGAGCAGTTCCTCATCATTTACAAATGGATCTGACTTCAGTGCATTCATAATGCGGTTCATGTATTCTTTTGCAAGCTTCAATGAAGCGGCCTTTAGCTGTTAAGGTAGCAAGAGGATACTTCATATATGATATGTCTATTAGACATGAATTTATAGCTAAAAAGGGTAGTGGGATAATTCCAATGTGTACCACATAACTCGTAAGTTGGTTTGGAGTTGAAGACGAGTTTGTAAAATGCACTTAACTATCTCTTCTCTGTTATATCAAACTGATGAAAAAGATGGATATTAGAAGTTTGGGAGTAGATGGTACATACTTGGCTTATGATTCCAGAATCAAGCATCCAATCCCATGGGATCATGAGATCCTTGTATCTTCCACTTGCACTGTCCCTTATTTTTTCAGTATTGTGAATACCTTGTTCAATTCTACAAGGGGAAGTATGAATCATGTCATATTGTTGAAAGTTTGACAATGCAACAGCCTTACTAAATGCATGCAGTTCGTCTACTCACTTATCCTGTAGAGCTTGCATGCGCTTCAAAGCCATAGGTGTAGCCACTCTCCTGTCGTCGTGAAATGATGATGCTTCTGCTTCCAGGTTCTTCAGATCCCGGTAGGTGAATGCTGCTTCTCTCATGGCATCTGCTTTCTTCTCAGGCCAGTTAGGGAAGTGCTTGAGCACTGCCCGTTCGTCTATCAGGTATGATAGTTCCCCATCTAGCCACTTCACAAACTCTTCAACATCGGCTATTTCCTTGTATGCTGCATTCTGAACTTCCCTTGCCAGGAAGCTAATGAATTCGCCCTGATTTTCTACATCTGATTTAATCTGTTGGAACACAATCATAAGGGAATATTTTTGGATTGGTGAGGAAATTATTGATCTGTACAGAATAATAGGGAGAAAACATGACTCAGATGTACATTAAAAGATTATTCGTACTATAAAAAAATAAAGAGTTATATAACATTATCAACTGCAGGAGGGAAACAGAAAAATCAGAAGAACATGTTGCATTCTCTTAAACTAACACATGGCATTGCTTTTTGATGCATAAAGAAAAGATATCATATATTGTGGTGTATTCGTAAGGTTTTAAAGGTGAGTGAAAATTTTACACAATAAAAAATTACTATTTACGAAATGGGAGAGATGTTTAAAGAATAGTCTATCTGTTGAGATATTGTCTTTAATACAACAATGAACTGGTAACTGTCATGCGGGAGGAAATATTGTGCAATTGTCATACTACTCATACTCTTGTTGCTTATGTTGGTTCGAAAAGAAAAGAAAAATTAAACCAAGGAATTGGCAGCTAAGTAAACAATATATCATATGCACATCTAAAAATAGATAGAAAATCGTATGTACTTACAGCTATAACATAAGCTGATCTGTTCTCTATCTCCCCGATCATGTCTCGGCTGTTAGTAGCTACTGGAATTCCCACAGATCCAGACTTCGCATCGCTTTTGCCTTCTCTTCGTACTAACAACCGGTACAACTCAACTACCTCTGGCACCCTTTGGACTCCCTTGGTGCTCTTCAGTAATTTGGAAGGTAGGGGAGGTGGCGGTGGAGGAGGAGGACCCATGGATCCTTCCTTTTTTGCCTTGATGATCGGTTGGATGCACGTCGGACTTGGTGGTGGATTTGGAACTCTTGGTGCTCTTGATTTCACTGACGGTGTCCTAGAAAATTGCTGCCTGCTGTAACATGCCGAGCTGTTGAGATCCATGGCTTCCTTCACATCATCATTGTTGTGAACAAACTGTTTTTCCTTGAAGTAGTTGTTGCTGGTGGCAGAATTCTCTGGCTTCTTCCACATTATCTTTCTATCAGTATCCTGCCCTTCAAGTGAGGAGACTTGGCCTTTTAGACGGCTGACTTGATGCCTCAGTTGCTTGTTCTCCTCTTCCAGTGTGTGGTTCCTCTCGATCAGGCCATGGAGCTTGCTTCTCAGAAGTGCAACACATGCATCACCCTCCCTCATCATCTCTTCTTCGCCAGAGGAGATGATGATCTCTCTGTATGGTGGTACTGATTCCTCTCGTATAATCTATATATGTCTCTTACTTCATCACTCATATAATTCTGTGGAGCACTAAAGGAGATGTAAGTGAGCTTCTGTACAATTCTGTTGAGTCTAGCCAAGAGGAACTTACATATGTGCAGGGAAGAACTGGTGGAACATAAAGTTAGGTAGGATAGGTGCTGCTGCTAGGCTAATTACTTGTCCTTCAAGTGATTGCTATGGGGTACCTATCTTCTTTGTGTAACTTCACTAAAGAAATTCAGTCGTACAAGCTTACGTGTTTCTCTTTTCCTTTTGTGTACGACTATTTTCCAATTCTATCATACATTATTTACCGCCGTCTATGTTCAGTTCACTTGGCTGGTATATTTTCTAGATTTACCTTGAGCTGTCGGTGTGCTATTTTACACCAACCAAGAGGTAAAGGTTTTTTATCACTCTTCTTTCTCTGAAAAATATGTCATTTTCCTTCATGCTTGGTTTCTTCTGATTGCGCTTTTTTCCTTTTTGTGAAGTTGTGACAGCAAAGCCTGAATACTAGCTTTCTTCTGCCTCAAGCTGTGTAAAAGGAACTCAGATGGAACTCCTTTACCAGCCCTGGACACCTTTGGCTAATAAGACCAAGTGAATATTTTGAAAAGTAGAGGGACAAGAAGAAACAAAATAAAGCTGAGCAAAAGAAGGGGAAAAGCAGATCTGAATGTGTTTATCTTTCAAAACACACGGTATTGTTACACTCCTTGGAACTGTAGCTCCTACTGTAACAATCCTATTCCTCACCCATGTGTTTTGATTGCTGAAGATTTCTGGTGAAGCCTTTCCTACCTGTATCTGAACAGCATTGGGCATCTGTTTATGTCACCAAATATAGGCGGTAGCAGAGCCCCGAAAACAACATATAGTAGGTTTAGAAAAAGGAGTCCCTACGAAGGAAGATTCTGGCAATGTTATAAAGGAGATGTAGAAATAAACTGTTACAGGATGACAACAGATTAAGCTGGCATCAAAGGTTACTCTGTGTACTCTGAGATACAGGTACCATTGTGAAGTCCCTGATCCGTAGGGAATTGCGGCCATGTTTAAGGAGTTCATTGATTTCGCTGCGTCAGTTTCCATGCTCGGATTGGGTGTGATTTGTGTAGAATGCGATCTCAGTACCTGGTTGGTGGAAGTACTACATACATACATGCAGTGCGGTGCATCAACTGTGGAAGATACTTTGCATGGACCCCCTGTGACTGCATGTACCATTACGCCTAATGATGTACCAACAATTGCGCTCATAAATGTAAGGAGTGTCTGGGACTGAGTAGTGATCATTTTCCATTATTCATACTGTATAAGCTAACAGAAGGTGGACGACAAACTTGGCAAATATGGAGATCATATATGCCGAATTACCCCCAGGTAAGCATTGCTTTCATGAGTTTTCAGCTCTGCTAATGTGCAATGCCAACCAAACTGGAAGCAGTGCAATTTCAATCCTTGCCATTACTGGGAATGCCTTAAGGGTGAGGAAACAGTCAGGTAATGTTGTGGAAGAAAAATGGTCCAGACCTGAACCAAGAATAAGGAAATTGAATGTTGATGCTTCCTACCACTTGGAAGAAGGTACAGGAGCAACTGCAGCAGTCATCAGAGATCATGACGGCTCCTTTGTACTCCCTCCGTTCCTAAATATTTGTCTTTCTAGAGATTTCAACAAATGACTACATACGGAGCAAGATGAATGAATCTACACTTTAAAATATGTCTATATACATCCGGATGTGGTAGTCCATTAAAAATCTCTAAAAAGACAAATATTTAGAAACGGAGGGAGTAGCAGCTAGGTGCGTTTATTTAAACCATGCGGCCGATGCTACAACTGCTGAAGCAATGGCTATGAAGGAAGGCTTATCTCTTGCATATTCTTTGGGCCTTGATAATATTGAAGCCGAGTCGGATTCTCTTGAAGTGATCAACTTTTGCACTGGCCAATCGCAATGGTGGGATTCAGCGGCGGCTATTTACGCGGAGTGTGTTGATTTAGCCAATCTAATTGGGAAGGTTAAATTTAAACATTTTAATAGGGTAGTGAATGGTGTAGCTCATGAGCTTGCTAAGTTCAGCTTTTTGAATAAACATTCTGGTAGATGGGACGATGATCCTCCAAGTTTCCTATTAGGAGGATTAGCGAACGATGTAATCATTATTTGAGTTTAATAAAGCTTGTCATGATGGCCTTTCCTCAAAAAAAAGCATTCATACTTAATGATTCACATACCCTCTATTGAGTTTATCTGAAATCAACAAATGTTTTTTTCCTAAGCATAATCACCACAGTTGATAATCACGTTTGCTTTCCTTTATCAAACATTTTTCCAATATACTTCCTTCATCGCATAATATAAGAGCGTTTTTGTCGCTACTGAAGGAGTGGTTATTATAGTACGTATCAGTGAAGGCAACTTGATGCTCGCCGGTTGCCATGGTGAAAGTGAGTCCCACTCCAGCCGTTTGGCGTTGCCTGTTGGATTGTAGTAGTACGAGTACTTGGGTCTTGGTATAGCGGGCCGTGTAGAAAGAAAGAAAGAAATCTTGGCAGTGCAGCCATCGGCGTCAGGCTTTTTCTGGTGAAGTTTGGGGGGTGCTTGCCTGACCCGACGTTTGTACTGGACTGCTGCCCGTGGATCGTTGTCAGAGTACAGAAAGGGAAACGTTTCGAGCCGGCGCACCGGTCGAACTTTCCACCGGTCTCGTACGCCACGCTGGCTCATGCGATACGGAAACAACCACCCCGCACGAGACACATGTATATGGTGGGTCCCGCACGACTTTTCCTCCTTTTCTTCTACCTCCAGCCCATCACGACTCTGCTCCTCCACACACGCCCCACGTTGGTCGCATCCTCCAGAAACTCTCTCGCTGGCGGCGAGTGCTCGCCTGCGACGGCGCCCAACGCCGCCTCTCCTTCATGCCGGCGAGCCCCTCTCCCTTCTTTCTCCCCAATTCGTATCCCTGCTAGCTCCCCACGGCCATGGCCTTCTGCAACTTTCGGATCTCAGCCATGGCCTCCGCCCAACTACGGCTCCGAGTAGCCGCCGGCGAAGCTGTGGGAACTGTCAGGCGCAGCAACTAGAGTTGCAAGCCTGCAACCACGGGCACACGCTGAACGACGAGGACGGGCGGCGCTGGTCCTAGCAAATCTAACGTCGCAGTTTTTTGCTACATGCTTCAACCGGCATAACATTTTGCTACAACCGTCATAGCATTTTGCTACAACCACGTCACATTTTGCTACAACACACAGCCAGCGTCGCAGTTTTGCTATAACTAGCGTCGCTTTTTGCTACAACCGGCATCACGTTTTGCTACATCCAGCACGACCGAGCTGCAACCCGCGACGGTGAACGACGGCTTTTTGCTGCAAGTGTGGTAGGTTTTTGCTACATCCGGCAACGACTTTTGCTACATCCATTCTTTTTCAAGATGCAGCGCCTGCTACCTGGCTGACGTCGGGCTGCAACCGACGGCAACAAGAGCTGCATCTAGCGGAGCTGCAACCGGCGACTGGTGTTGCCGAAGCCGTGACCATCACCAGCGAGGGGGAGCTGCAACCCACCGGCGAACTTTTTGCTACATGCGTGGATCCGGCGAGATACATGAGACAAGACGGCGGCAACCGGCGGCGAGTGCAGCATCCAGCAGCGTGGAGAGCGGCGAAGAGGGGGCGCAGGTGAGGTGGTTGCTAGCGGGCCAGGAGGACGTGCAGGTGAGCAGCGCCCGCGCTTCATGCGGAGGGGAAGAAGAGCAGGGGAAGTCAACGCATAGATCGGAACGGCTCCTCACTGGATCGTACGGTTGGGGCTGGACCGGCCGAACCGTTTGGGCCGGCGCACCGGCGCCTAGCGTCGCCCGTACAGAAAATAGACCAGATTTCTTCACGGAAACTGACGGCCTTGAATCTGGATGGTGTCGGCGCACCTGCTTGTCCCGGTGAGTCATCCCATCACACGATTTCAGATCATGGGAGCCTTTTTTTTTACAGCTGATCACGAGAGATCGTAGTTATACTTTCCATCACTCGACTGGAAGTTCAAAAAAATGGTTTAGGTACCACGTGGTACATGGGTAAGCAACCCAAAGTTGATAAATGGTTTAGAGCATCTGTAGCCAGACTTCTCAAACTCGCCCATACGTCTGGGCGGACGGCCGGTCAGTGACCGGTCACAAAATCATGACCCAATCGGGCTCCTCAAACCGGCCCTATATGTCTGGGTTGACCGGCACCATCCATATCCAACTCATATCTAGGGCGGATATGAGTAGGCTCGGACGTGCCCGGGCGCGTCCGCCGTGTCGGATCCAACAGACAAGACCCATCACAAATTCCACCAAATGAGCCTGATCTTGCCGAACCAGTCATTTTCTTCTCCTCTCTTCTCCCTCGTCCACCCGGCCCTCCCCTAACTCCACGCCACCCTAGCTCAGGCGTCGTCCCGACGTCTCAACGCCGCCACTACCCCCACAAAACTCATCCCCGGTCGTCTTGTCGCCTTGGACCCCGCCACGGTATGCCCAGCTAGTCTCAAACTGCACCCTGCACTCTATGTGTTCGACAAATTATCCGGGCAGTTTTTTGTGATTCTTTTGTAGGCAAATCGATGGATTCGGATGGTTCGTCAGATGAGGAGTATGGAAACATAGAGCTTGATAAATTAGTGCAAAGAGAGTTCTTCAATTCCTCGTAGTCGGACAAAGATGCTGAGATGATGATGATGATAATGATCATGAGCGACTAGAAGGAAATGGACAGGGAGGTGGAGCACATTCCAAACTTCAAGGATTTGGTCAAAGGGGGCGAGTTTTGAACCGGGATAGGGTCACTTAAGCATGGCTGCTCAACAAGGGTTACTCCAATTCGGGCCAACACTCGTTGATAGATGGTTTCGTCGATGCTTCGGCATGTGCAAACCCTTCTTCTTGCGCATGGTGGAGGGAGTGTAGGCACATGATCCGTACTTCAGCTCACCAGGGATTGTTGCGAACAACTCTCTTTCTTTGCTAAGCAGAAATGCATGGTTGCTATGAGGATGCTTGCACTAGGTACTGTCACCGATGTCGTTGGTGAGATGGTCCGGATGGTGGGAGCACATGCCTAGAGACAACTGTGAGATTTTTCCATGCCATGGTGCAGGTGTTTGGAGAAAAGTATTTGAGAGAACCAAATGTGCAAGATACAGAAAGGTTGATGGCTATTGGAGAGGCAAGAGGTTTTTCGGGTATGCTCGGTTCTGCTAATTGCATGCACTAACAATGGAAGAACTGCCCCAAAGATTTGTGCGGTGTGTACCAAGGTCACATCAAAGAGGTCACCATCATACTCGAAGTAGTGGCATCAAAGGACTTGGATTTTGCATGCCTGATTCTCACAACAACATCAATGTGCTCCAGCGATCTCCTCTGTTCAGGAAACTTTGTAGTGGGGAAGTGCTGCCATGCAACTACACCGTCAATAGGCACGACTACAATGTGGGGTGCCGATGGTATTTATCCTTAGTGGGCAGCATTTGTGAAGACCATATCCGATCCCCATGGCAACAAAAAGGCCACTTTGCAACAATGCAAGAAGCGGCTAGGAAGGATGTGGAGAGAGCATTGAGAGTGTTCCAAGCTCGTTAGGAAATTTTTCACAGAGCTGCAATGATGTGCGAATCAGAGACTTTGTGGTAGCTGATGACATGTTGCGTCATTTTGCACAATATGACTGTCTGGGACGAGGGTGAAGGGTAGACTGAACCCATGATTTTGAGAAGCCTGGAGAACAAGTCCACATCCTGAAACAAGATGCAAACAAATTACGAAGTTTCTATAGATGCATCAGAATCTTCGAGATCAACAGGTGCACTTGCAACTACTCAATGATCTTGTGGAGCATATGTGGATCCACAATGAAAACCAAGGAGGAAACCAAGGAGTTTAATGTTTGAATTGTGCACTTCAAATAAATTTTATGTTTTAACTATGTTTGAATTATGAAACTACTCGATGATCTTGTGATATTCGTGGATATGCATGGATTTGAGGGTTTAGATATGAGGAGTGTGGTTGTCCGGCAGGACATATGAGGGGTCATCCGGCGCTGTCCGGGGTTGTGTCCAGGCGCGTCTGTGGATGTTTGGGAGCCCAAATTTGCTAAGTCTATACGCTCTTAGATGATGAAGAAACTACTTTGGTATAATCTTCTAATAATTAAATTCCTAGTGTTCTCAAAGATCTCGGTAAGATATTGCATGTGCTTCAATTCAAAGGGAAGCTAATTTTTTCTTGAATTCCGTTCAAAAGGATCTTTATTCATTAAAAAGGTCCTCAATAGCCAGCAAATGTTCTCTCCGGTCAATAACCAATAGCGGAACCTGGATGCCCATATTGGTTCCTATATATTCTACTAAGATCTTTATCGGTCGAACCTTATGATAACATACGTAATTCCCTTTGTCTGTCAGTATGTTACTTGCTCGAGATTCGATCGTCGGTATCTTCATACCTAGTTCAATCTCATTACCGGCAAGTCTCTTTACTCGTTCCGAATACATCATCTTGCAATTAACTCCTTAGTCACTTTGCTTGCAAGCTTATTATGATGTGTATTACTGAGAGGGCCCAGAGATACCTCTCCCATACATGAAGTGACAAATCCTAATCTCGATCCATGCCAACTCAACAGACACATTCGGAGATACCTATAGAGCATCTTTATGATCACCCAGTTACGTTGTGACATTTGATAGCACACAAGGTATTCCTCCGGTATCCGGGAGTTGTACGATCTCATAGTCAAAGAAATTTTTATGTGACATTAAGAAAGCAATAGCAATAAATTGAAAATCATATGCTAAGCTAACGGATGGATCTTGTCCATCACATCATTCTCCTAATGATGTGATCCCGTTATCAAGTGACATCACATGTCTATGGTTAGGAAACCTTAACCATCTTTGATCAACGAGCTAGTCTAGTAGAGGCTCACTAGGGACACGGTATTTGTTTATGTATCCACACTTGTATTTAAGTTTCCGACCAATACAATTCTAGCATGAATAATAAACCTTTATGATGAATAAGGAAATATAAAATAACAACTTTATTATTGCCTCTAGGGCATATTTTCTTCAGTCTCCCACTTGCACTAGAGTCAATAATCTAGTTCAAATTTCATGTGATTAACACTCATAGTTCACATCGCCATGTGACTAACACCCAAAGAGTTTACTAGAGTCAATAATCTAGTTCACATCGCCATGTGATTAATATCCAAAGAGTACTAAGGTGTGATCATGTTTTGCTTGTAAGAGAAGTTTAGTCAACGGGTCTTCCACATTTAGATCTGTATGTATTTTGCAAATTTCTATGTCTACAATGCTCTGCATGGAGCTACTCTAGCTAATTGCTCCCACTTTCAATATGTATCCAGATTGAGACTCAGAGTCATCTGAATCGGTGTCAACCTTGCATCGACGTAACCCTTTACGACGAAACCTTTGCAAGCAATGAATTCACAAAATGAACTACACCCAAAACTATTTCACGTGCCTGACCTTTTTGTGTGGTGCTCGACACGCAGGCGCCACACCCTACGGTGCATCGCCCACCTCTAGGGCGTTGCACCCCTGTCCACCGTTGCAGCCATGGGCCCGCACCCCAAGCAGTGCAGCGCCTCCGAGCTAGGCGCCACACATGTAATGTGCATCGCCTAGACCTTAGGCGCTGCACTGTCTATTACTACTTGGCCGGCCCCCCTCCCCCACTCCCCCCACACACAGCCCCACCCCACACATAGCTCACCCGAGATCTGCCCCCTCTCCCCCTCTCAAATCCTTCCCCAAATCCTACAAATTTGAAGATTTTGTCCGTGGATTTCGAACTCAAACCCTCCCTCAAGGTAATCTTCTCCGATCCCCTTCTTTTGATTCAAGTAATGTTAACAAATTGCTCATTTGTTGCTAGTTTGGGGAAACCCTAGTTTTGTATGGATCTAGAGATTTGCATGGATATGTGAGATGCTTGTTTGCCAATTTCCTATGATTAGGCTTGTTAGTACATTAGGGTTAGGGTTAGGGTTATGGTTGTTGTTTCATATATATGTTGGTGCTAGGGTTAGGGTTAGGGTTATGGTTGTTGTTTCATATATATGTTAGGGTTTCTATTCCGTGTTAATCTTTGGATTAGTACTCATGGAAGAAATGTTACGTTGTGTTGTTTGAATGCTTATAGGGATGGGAAGAACATGTGTGCTTGTTCATCATGGGGACAAAGACGCCTTCTTGAAAGGCAATATTGAACCGGACCCGGATGAGATTGACATGGTGTTTGATAATAGTCCTAGCTATGTGGAGCTCTTGCGACAAGTGAGGAAAGATTTGAATTGGATGGACCCTAGTGATATCGTTGAGTTGGAGGGAAGGCATAATGTTGGTTTTGGAATGCACATCCATTGGAAGACAATGCGTGTCAACTCGGAGCAACGTTGGGTTGCTGATACGTCCATTTTGCATCATGCTTTTATATCGATATTTATTGCATTATGGGCTGTTATTACACGTTATGTCACAATACTTATGGCTATTCTCTCTTATTTCACAAGGTTTATCATGAAGAGGGAGAACATCGGCAGCCGGGATTCTGGCTGGAAAAGGAGCAAATATTGGAAACCTATTTTGCACAGCTCCAAAAATCCTGAAACTCCACGGAAGTCACTTTTGGAATTAATAAGAATTTTTGAGCAAAGAAAGTACCAGAGGGGGCCCACACCCTGGGCACAAGGGTGGGGGCGTGCCCAGTAGGGGGGTTGCCCCCACCCTCATGGCTAGGGTGTGGGCCCCCTGTGGTACTTTCTTTGCTCAATAATTCTCCATGGTGGCCCTCCGGTGCCCATCTTCTGCTATATGAAGGCTTTTACCCTGGAAAAAAATGATAAGCAAGCTTACGGGACGAAACTCCACCGCCACGAGGCGGAACCTTGGCGGAACCAATCTAGGGCTCCGGCGGAGCTGTTCTGCTGGTGAAACTTCCCTCCGTGAGGGGGAAATCATCACCATCGTCATCACCAACGATCCTCTCATCGGGAGGGGGTCAATCTCCATCAACATCTTCACCAGCACCATCTCCTCTCAAAACCCTAGTTCATCTCTTGTATCCAATCTTGTATCAAAACCACAAATTGGTACTTGTGGGTTGCTAGTAGTGTTGATTACTCTTTGTAGTTGATGCTAATTGGTTTACTTGGTGGAAGATCATATGTTCAGATCCTTAATGCATATTAATACTCCTCTGATCATGAACATGAATATGCTTTGTGAGTAGTTGCGTTTGTTCGTGAGGACATGGGTGAAGTCTTGATATTAGTAGTCATGTGAATTTGGTATTCGTTCGATATTTTGATGAGATGTATGTTGTCTCTCCTCTAGTGGTGTTATGTGAACGTCGACTACATGACACTTCACCATTATTTGGGCCTAGAGGAAAGCATTGGGAAGTAATAAGTAGATGATGGGTTGCTAGAGTGACAGAAGCTTAAACCCTAGTTTATGCGTTGCTTCGTAAGGGGCTGATTTGGATCCACTAGTTTCATGCTATGGTTAGGTTTACCTTAATACTTCTTTTGTAGTTGCAGATGCTTGCAATAGGGGTTAATCATAAATGGGATGCTTGTCCAAGAAAGGGCAGTACCCAAGCACCGGTCCACCCACATATCAACTTATCAAAGTACCGAACGTGAATCATATGAGCGTGATGAAAAATAGCTTGACGATAATTCCCATGTGTCGTCGGGAGCGCTTTTCTCATTATAAGAATTTGTCCAAGCTTGTCCTTTGCTATAAAAAGGATTGGGCCATCTTGCTGCACCTTATTTACTTTCATTGCTTGTTACCCGTTACAAATTATCTTATCACAAAACTATTTGTTACCTACAATTTCAGTGCTTGCAGAGAATACCTTACTGAAAACCGCTTGTCATTTCCTTCTGCTCCTCGTTGGGTTCGACACTCTTACTTATCGAAAGGACTACGATAGATCCCCTATACTTGTGGGTCATCAAGACTCTTTTATGGCACCGTTGCCGGGGAGTGAAGCGCCTTTGGTGAGTGGAACTTGGTAAGGAAACATTTATATAGTGTGCTGAAATTTTCTATCACTTGTTACTATGGAAACTAATCCTTTGAGGGGCTTGTTTGGGGCATCTTCGCCCTAACCAGTAGAGCAAAGAGTTGCTCCTCAACCTACTGAACCTACTGAAAATGTTTACTTTGAGATTCCTTCGGGTATGATAGAGAAACTGCTAGCTAATCCCTTTGCAGGAGATGGAACATTGCATCCCGATTTACACCTTATCTATGTGGATGAAGTTTGTGGATTATTTAAGCTTGCAGGTATTCCTGATGATGTTGTTAAGAGGAAGGTCTTCCCTTTATCTTTGAAGGGAGACACATTGACATGGTATAGGCTATGTGATGATACGGGATCTTGGAATTATAAACGATTGAAGTTGGAATTTCACCAGAAGTTCTATCCTATGCATCTTGTTCATCGTGATCGTAATTACATATATAATTTTTGGCCTCACGAATGAGAAAGCATCTCTCAAGCTTGGGGGAGGCTTAAGTCAATGTTATATTCATGCCCCAATCATGAGCTCTCAAGAGAAATGATTATTCAAAAAATTATGCTCGGCTTTCTCTCAATGATCGCACCATGCTTGATACTTTCTATGCTGGTTCTTATATGCTGAAGACTACTGAATTCAAGTGGGATTTATTGGAAAGAATTAAACGCAACTCTGAAGATTGGGGTTCCAACGATGGTAAGGAGTCAGGTATGACACCTAAGTTTGATTGTGTTAAATCTTTTATGGATACCGATGCTTTTCGTGGATTTAGCGCTAAATATGGACTTGACTCTGAGATAGTAGCTTCTTTTTGTGAATCTTTTGCTACTCACGTTGATTTCCCTAAGGAGAAGTGGTTTAAATATAATCCTCCCACTGAAGTAAAAGTAGTTGCACCTATTTCAGTTGAAGAAAAGAGTATCACTTATAATGATCCTATTGTTCCTACTACTTATGTTGAGAAACCACCTTTTCCTGCTAGAATAAAGGATCATGCTAAAGCTTCAACTGTGGTTCGTAAGAGTAATACTAGAACATATACACCTCCTGAGCAAATTAAAGTTGAACCTAGAATTGCTATGGTTAAAGATCTCTTGGATGATAATATAGATGGGCATGTTATTTACTTCTGTGAACAGGCTGCTAATATTGCTAGACCAGATGCTAAGATACATAGACCTGTTGTAGGCATGCCTGTTATTTCTGTTAAAATAGGAGATCATTGTTATCATGGCTTATGTGATATGGGTGCTAGTGCTAGTGCAATACATATTTCCCTATATAAAGAAATTATGCATGATATCGCACCCGCTGAGTTAGAAGATATTGATGTTACCAATAGAGATACTATTACACCAGTTGGGATTATTAGAGATGTTGAAGTCTTGTGTTGGAAAGTTAAATATCCTGCTGATTTTCTTGTTCTTGGTTCCCCACAAGATGACTTTTGTCCCATTATATTCGGTAGACCCTTCTTGAATACTGTCAATGCTAGGATTGATTGTGAAAAGGATGTTGTTACAATTGGCTTGGGGGATATGAAACATGAGTTTAATTTTTCTAAATTCCGTAGACAACCCCATGATAAAGAATTGCCTAGTAAGGATGAAATTATTGGTCTTGCTTCTATTGTCGTACCTCCTACTGATCCGTTAGAACAATATTTGCTAGACCATGAAAATGATATGTTTATGAATGAAAGAAGGGAAATAGATGAAGTATTCCTTCAACAGGGTCCTATTCTGAAACACAACTTACCTGTTGAAATCCTAGGGGATCCCCCTCCACCCAAGGGTGATCCCGTGTTTGATCTCAGACCTTTACCTAATAATCTTAAATATGCTTATCTTGATGAAAAGAAGATATATCATGTTATTATTAGTGCTAACCTTTCAGAGCAAGAAGAGGAAAGATTATTGAAAACTCTGAAGAAGCACCGTGCTGGTATTGGGTATACTCTGGATGATCTTAAGGGCATTAGTCCCACTCTATGCCAACACAAAATAAAATTGGAGAAAGATGCCAAACCAGTTAGAGATCCTCAACGACGGTTAAATCCTAAGATGAAAGAAGTGGTAAGAAAGGAGATACTAAAGCTCCTTGAGGCAGGTATAATTTATCCCGTTGCTGATAGTGATTGGGTAAGTCCTGTCCATTGCGTCCCTAAGAAGGGAGGTATTACTGTCGTTCCTAATGATAAGGATGAATTGATCCCGCAAAGAATTATTACAGGTTATAGGATGGTAATTGATTTCCGTAAATTAAATAAGGCTACAAAGAAAGATCATTACCCTTTACCTTTTATTGATCAAATGCTAGAAAGACTATCCAAACATACACATTTCTGCTTTCTAGATGGTTATTCTGGTTTCTCTCAAATACCTGTGTCAGCGGAGGATCAATCAAAAACTACTTTTACTTGTCCTTTCGGTACTTTCGCTTATAGACGTATGCCTTTTGGTTTATGTAATGCACCTGCTACCTTTCAAAGATGCATGATGGCTATATTCTCTGACTTTTGTGAAAAGATTTGTGAGGTATTCATGGATGATTTCTCCGTTTATGGATCCTCTTTTGATGATTGCTTGAGCAACCTTGATCGAGTCTTGTAGAGATGCGAAGACACTAGTCTCGTCTTGAATTGGGAAAAGTGCCACTTTATGGTCAATGAAGGCATTGTCTTGGGGCATAAAATTTCTGAAAGAGGTGTTGAAGTTGATAAAACTAAAGTTGATGCTATTGAAAAGATGCCATGTCCCAAGGACATTAAATGTATAAGAAGTTTCCTTGGTCATGCCGGTTTTTATACGAGGTTCATTAAGGACTTTTCTAAAATCTCTAGGCCTCTGACTAATTTATTGCAAAAAGATATTCCTTTTGTTTTTGATGATGATTGTGTAGAAGCATTGGAAATACTTAAGAAAGCTTTGATCACTGCACCTATTGTTCAGCCACCTGATTGGAATTTACCCTTTGAAATTATGTGTGATGCTAGTGATTATGCTATAGGTGCTGTTCTAGGGCAAAGAGTTGCTAAGAAATTAAATGTTATCCAGTATGCTAGTAAAACTCTTGATACTGCCCAGTGAAATTATGCTACTACTAAAAAAGAATTCTTAGCGGTTGTATTTGCATGTGATAAGTTCAGACCTTATATTGTTGATTCTAAAGTAACTATTCACACTGATCATGCTGCTATTAAATATCTTATGGAAAAGAAAGATGCTAAACCTAGACTTATTAGATGGGTCCTCTTGCTCCAAGAATTTGATTTACATATTATTGATAGAAAGGGAGCTGGGAACCCCGTTGCAGACAACTTGTCTAGGTTAGAGAATGTTCTTGATGACCCACTACCTATTGATGATAGCTTTCCTGATGAACAATTAGCGGTCATTAATGCTTCTTGTACTGCTCCATGGTATGTTGATTATGCTAATTACATTGTTGCTAAATTTATACCACCTAGTTTCACATACCAGCAAAAGAAAAAGTTCTTTTATGATCTAAGGCATTACTTCTGGGATGACCCACACCTTTATAAAGAAGGAGTAGATGGTGTTATTAGACATTGTGTACCTAAGCATGAACAGGAACATATCCTACGCAAGTGTCACTCCGAACCATATGGAGGACACCACGCTGGAGATAGAACTGCACGTAAGGTATTGCAATCCGGCTTTTATTGGCCTACTCTCTTCAAAGATGCTCGTAAGTTTGTATTGTCTTGTGATGAATGTCAAAGAATTGGTAATATTAGTAGACTTCAAGAAATGCCTATGAATTATTCTCTTGTTATTAAACCATTTGATGTTTGGGGCTTTGATTATATGGGACCTTTTCCTGCCTCTAGTGGATATACACATATTTTAGTTGTTGTTGATTATGTTACTAAGTGGGTAGAAGCTATTCCAACTAGTAGTGATGATCATAACACCTCTATTAAGATGCTTAAAGAAGTTATTTTTTCGAGGTTTGGAGTCCCTCGATATCTCATGACTAATGGTGGTTCACATTTTATTGGTGCCTTTCGTAAAATGCTTGCTAAGTATGATGTTAATCATAGAATTGCATCTCCTTATCACCCACAGTCTAGTGGTCAAGTAGAATTGAGTAATAGATAGCTCAAATTAATTTTGCAAAAGACTGTTAATAGATCTAGAAATAATTGGTCCAAGAAACTTGATGATGCATTATGGGCCTATAGAACTGCATATAAAAATCCTATGGGTATGTCTCCGTATAAGATGGTTTATGGGAAAGCATGTCACTTACCTCTTGAACTTGAACATAAAGCATACTGGGCTATTAAAGAGCTCAACTGTGATTTCAAATTGCCGGTGAGAAGAGGTTATTTGATATTACCTCACTTGATGAATGGAGAACCCAAGCTTATGAGAATGCCAAGCTGTTCAAAGAAAAAGTTAAAAGATGGCATGACAAAAGGATACAAAATCGAGAGTTTAACGTAGGTGATTATGTGTTGCTATTCAACTCTCGTTTAAGATTTTTTGCAAGAAAACTTCTCTCTAAATGGGAAGGTCCGTACGTTATCGAGGAGGTCCATCGTTCCGGTGCCATAAAAATCAACAACTTTGAAGGCACAAGTCCAAGGGTGGTGAATGGTCAAAGGATCAAACATTATATCTCAGGTAATCCTATAAATGTTGAAACTAATATTATTGAAACCGTAACCCCGGAGGAATACATAAGAGACACTTTCCAGAACGTTTCAGACTCCAAAAAGGAATAGGTATGTGGTACGGTAAGTAAAGCGACTCCAAAACAACTCTAATGGCAATTTTTCTCCGTTTTGGAATATTTAAGAATTTTGGAAAGCAAAAAGTAATCCGGGAAGGACACAAGGCCTCCACGAGGGTGGAGGGCGCGCCCACCCTTACTGGGTGCGCCCCCCTGTCTCATGGACACCTCGTGTGCCTCCCGAACTCCGTTTTCTTGCACGTTACTTCTTTTGGTCGGTAAAAATTCATTATATAATATCCCGAAGTTTTTGACCACCGTATCGCGAAAAAATCTTCTGCTTTCATTTCGAGCTGTTTTTCTCACAGATCTAGAGCACCATGACGTCTCCAAGCGCTCCCAAGGACAAATTTTTCGAGAGGGTTATCAACCCCTATCTTGCGGAGGTGCTGCAACACCCTCAAACCATTGAGATGCGTGAGGGGGTGCTGCACATCCGCGATGTGGAGGGACCAAGGCGTTCCGGAAGCATGGAGACAAAGCTCGAAGCCATGGAACAACAAGTTTTCAAGTGCCAAGGGATGGTGGAGCGTGGACTCAATGCCAACCAGATGATGATCGCGGAGTTCACCAACAACCACAAGCTGGATGCCAAGAACATTGGGGAGACCATCTTCAAGCTTCAAGAGAAAATTGAGCACCTCCAAGCCCAGATTTATGACCTGCAAAACCAAAATTGTGAGTATGAATATAGATTCAAGAGGATGAGTTTGGCTGAAGATTTGAGGATCCCAGAGACTCGATCATCCTTCTATGATGGTGAGCCTATGCCTTGGAAGATGGACGACAAGCCTACATCATCAACAACTCCTTCTTCACCACCTCCGAGGACATAATCACATGGGTATGGGCACTCCCCTTGGCAACTGCCAAGCTTGGGGGAGGTGCCTCGGTATCGTATCAACATCACACTCCTATCTTTACCGTTTTACTTAGTTCGATCCTTTTAGTAATATCTTGATCTAGTAGATTGAAGTTTTGGTATGAATTAGTTTTGAGTTTTGCTTTGATCCTTCTATGTAATCGAGTCCGTGAGCTATCTATAATAAAGATTAGTGTTGAGTCAAGGGCTTTGCTATCCTACTATGATCTTGAGAAAATGGAAATAATAAAAAGAATAAAAGAGTGCATATTAATCTTATGGATAGTAATGACTTCACATATAAAGAGTATGAGGCATAAAAGTTGTTGAGAGTTGACAAACATAGTTTTGGTCATCGTTGCAATTAATAGGAAGTAATAAAGAAAGAGAGGTTCTCACATATAAATATACTATCTTGGACATATTTTATGATTGTGAGCACTCATTAAGTATGATATGCTAAAGAGTTGATGTTGGACAAGGAAGACAACGTAATGGGTTATGTTTTCTCACATCTTAGTTAAAGTATATTGTCATGGATCGTCCAACATGTTGAGCTTGCCTTTCCCCCTCATGCTAGCCAAAAATTCCTTGCACCAAGTAGAGATACTACTTATGCTTCCAAATATCCTTAAACCCAGTTTTGCCATGAGAGTCCACCATACCTACCTATGGATTGAGTAAGATCCTTCAAGTAAGTTGTCATGTTGCAAGCAATAAAAATTGCTCTCTAAATATGTATGACTTATTAGTGCGGAGAAAATAAGCTTTATACGATCATGTGATATGGAAGTAATAAAAGCGGCGGTCTGTATAATAAAGGTTCATATCACAAGTGGCAATATAAAGTGACGTTCTTTTGCATTAAGATTTTGTGCATCCAACCCTAAAACCACATGACAACCTCTGCTTCCCTCTGCGAAGGGCCTATCTTTTACTTTATGTCTTTATATTATGCAAGTGTCAAGGTGATCCTCACCTTTCCCTTTTTCATTTTATCCTTTGGCAAGCACCTCGTGTTGGAAAGATCCTGATATATATATATATATATATATCCAATTGGATGTAAGTTAGCATGAACTATTATTGTTGACATCACCCAAAGGTGAATACGTTGGGAGGCGAAATTATAAGCCGCTATCTTTCTCAGTGTCCGATTAAAACTCCATAACCATAAGTATTGTGTGAGTGTTAGCAATTGTAGAAGACTATGTGATAGTTGAGTATGTGGACTTGCTGAAAAGCTCTATTCTTGACTCTTTCTGATGTTATGATAAATTGCAATTGCTTCAATGACTGAGATTATAGTTTGCCAGTTCTCAATGAAGTTTATGATCGATACTTGACATTGTGAATAGATTGTTACTTGAGCATAAGAAATCATATGACAGAATCTATATATGTTGCTGTTATAAGAATGATCATGATGCCTTCATGTCCGTATTCTGTTTTTATCGACACCTCTATCTCTAAACATGTGGACATATTAATCGATATCGGCTTCCGCTTGAGGACAAGCGAGGTCTAAGCTTGGGGGAGTTGATACGTCCATTTGCATCATGCTTTTATATCGATATTTATTGCATTATGGGCTGTTATTACATGTTATGTCACAATACTTATGGCCATTCTCTCTTATTTTACAAGGTTTATCATGAAGAGGGAGAACGCCGGCAGCCGGGATTCTGGCTGTAAAAGGAGCAAATATTGGAAACCTATTCTGCACAGCTCCAAAAATCCTGAAACTCCACGGAAGTCACTTTTGGAATTAATAAGAATTATTGAGCAAAGAAAGTACCAGAGGGGGCCCACACCCTGGCCGCGAGGGTGGGGGCCTGCCCCCCCTACTGTGCGCGCCCCTTGTCTCCTGGGCCCCCTGGTGGCCCTCCGGTGCCCATCTTCTGTTATATGAAGGCTTTTACCCTGAAAAAAATGATAAGCAAGCTTACGGGACGAAACTCCGCCGCCACGAGGTGGAACCTTGGCGGAACCAATCTAGGGCTCCGGCGGAGCTGTTCTGCCGGGGAAACTTCCCTCCGGGAGGGGGAAATCATCACCATCGTCATCACCAACGATCCTCTCATCGGGAGGGGGTCAATCTCCATCAACATCTTCACCAACACCATCTCCTCTCAAAACCCTAGTTCATCTCTTGTATCCAATCTTGTATCAAAACTACAAATTGGTAATTGTGGGTTGCTAGTAGTGTTGATTGCTCTTTGTAGTTGATGCTAATTGGTTTACTTGGTGGAAGATCATATGTTCAGATCCTTAATGCATATTAATACTCCTCTGATCATGAACATGAATATGCTTTGTGAATAGTTACGTTTGTTCCTGAGGACATGGGTGAAGTCTTGCTATTAGTAGTCATGTGAATTTGGTATTCGTTCGATATTTTGATGAGATGTATGTTGTCTCTCCTCTAGTGGTGTTATGTGAACGTTGACTACATGACACTTCATCATTATTTGGGCCTAGAGGAAGGCATTGGGAAGTAATAAGTAGATGATGAGTTGCTAGAGTGACAGAAGCTTAAACCCTAGTTTATGTGTTGCTTCGTAAGGGGCTGATTTGGATCCACTAGTTTCATGCTATGGTTAGGTTTACCTTAATACTTCTTTTGTAGTTGCGGATGCTTGTAATAGGGGTTAATAATAAGTGGGATGCTTGTCCAAGAAAGGGCAGTACCCAAGCACCGGTCCAGCCACATATCAAATTATCAGAGTACCGAACACGAATCATATGAGCGTGATGAAAACTAGCTTAACGATAATTCCCATGTGTCCTCGGGAGTGCTTTTCTCATTATAAGAATTTGTCCAGGCTTGTCCTTTGCTACAAAAAGGACCGGGCCATCTTGCGGCACCTTATTTAGTTTCATTGCTTGTTACCCGTTACAAATTATCTTATCACAAGACTATCTGTTACCTACAATTTCAGTGCTTGCAGAGAATACCTTACTGAAAACTGCTTGTCATTTCCTTCTGCTCCTCATTGGGTTCGACACTCTTACTTATCGAAAGGACTATGATAGATCCCCTATACTTGTGGGTCATCAGTTGCATACAAGGAGACGGTGGCCGAATCACTAGACAAGGCTCTTGAGTTATTTGCAACGAAGAAGGTTGATTCAAGTTTGCATTTGGACTTGAACCGGAACCCCTCCCCTTTGGTTGCTAGTAGCCCCCCACCCTTGAACCGAGATGAAATTGTTGGACCTATTATGACCCAAGAAGTGAGGTCAACATTGAGCCCTTTTCCAAACAATCAAAATGAAGCTTTGCAAGAGGAGAATGATGAGTATGCGGACGAGGACAATGAAGTTGATCTCCATGACAACAATGTGGGTGATCTCAACAAATATCATTTACAAGAGACAATGGACCATTCCATCCCTTATTCCCGTGGCTATGCATCGGATTCAGATGACAAAGGTCCCGATGAACAAGTTGATGAGGAGGGGTTCACGGCGAAGGAGGCTGAAGGTTTCGAGAAGTATTTGGTCAAGATCATCGGAGTACATTGTTCAAGAATGTTAGTCTCACGGATGAAGCCGTGTGATGTAGGGCAGATCCCTATGGGCCAATCTTTCACGTTTGGAGTGGATCCTACGGGGAAACACGAAGAACGCGCGGAAAACACGAAGGGAAAAACACGGGGAGGAACGAGAGAATCACTCAACCGACAAGTATCGATCACACAAGGGCTAGATCACCGAACACATGAGGTAGCACACGATTCAAAATCAACAAAGGAAAGATACACGAGTAGCCGTTCTTCTCCGTGAGGAGGTCTTGAATCCATGATGGGATCTTCCCGTAAAGGGGTCTTGAATCCAAGTGGATCTTCTCTGAAGAGGTCGCGGTCTCTCACGAGGAGGAGATCCGATGGATGAGCGAGGCTCTATCTCACAAATGAGCTAAATCAACGCTAAGTCTCAAAGTGAGGAGGAGGAGTCCTATATATAGGCTAGGGGGCGAAGGGGTACATGGGCTCAGCCCAACACACGCGCGCAGGCGCTGGCCAGATGATCTCGGGGTGGAGCCGGATGATCCGGGCTGGTCCGGATGATCCGGGTGGAGGCCCGGATGAGTTGGAGGCGCGACTAGTGGCGGTGCAGGGCCAGATGTCCGGCTGGGGGTCCGGATGTCCGGGCAGGGTCCGAATGATCCGGGACGGGGTCCGGATGATCCGGCTTCAGGTGGGAGCTTCGGGTGCCTTCAGGGTGAGTTAGCCGGATCGTCCGGGCCGTGGTCTGGATCGTCCGGGCTCTGTCCGGATCATCTGGGCCGCCGTCCGGATTGTCCGACCAGTCTGGGACTTGGCGTTTTTCCTCTCCGTCTTCATGCATGTCTTCCGCTTTCGGTTCTCCTTGCTTCCTAGATTCTTCATGGTTAACTCCTTGGTAGCCGAGTATGCATAACGTTTCCATTTGAGGTAGTAACCATGTCTCATGTGAATCGAAAGGGAGTTGTGAGAGGAGTGATGTCACCTCGGTTTCAAGAGCTCTTGCACTTGCTCGAGTCATAGGTCCAAGTGGTGTTGTAGGGGATGTAGATGCGTCCATGGGGATGATCGTGGGATGCTCCGCATCATCTCCCCCCCCCTTGGGAAAGATCTGACCTCGGATCGAAATCTTCATCACCATGGTAAGGCGAGAGGTCTTTGACGTTGAAGATGTCGCTCACATTGTACTTGTTGCTTGGTAGGTCGATCTTGTAAGCGTTGTTGTTGTAGAGTGCTAGCACCTTGAAGGGTCCATCGGCTCGAGGGAGTAGTTTGGACTTGCGTGTGTTGGGGAAGCGGTCCTTGCGAAGGTGTAGCCACACGAGATCGCCTATGTTGAAGATCATGGGTTGCTTGTTGATGTTTAGCTTGGTCGCTAGTCGTTGTACTTGGCGCTCGATGGTGTTCCTTGTATCCTCATGCATCTTCTTGATGTAGCTTGCTCGTGCACTCGCATCCATGTTGGTGCGCTCTTGTAGAGGAAGAGGGAGAATGTCCAATGGTGACAATAGGTTGAAGCCGTAGACGACCTCGAAGGGGGACTTGCCGGTAGTCGAGTGTCTTGCACGGTTGTAGGCGTACTCAGTGATGGGTAGACACACCTCCCACTCCTTGATGTTCTTCTTGATCAACACGCGAAGTAGAGTAGATAGCGTCCGCTTCGTCACCTCCGTTTGGCCGTCGGTTTGAGGATGGTATGCGGATGAGAACAAGAGTTTGATTCCGATCTTGGCGCATAGGGTCTTCCAAAAGTAACTCAAGAACTTGACGTCGCAGTCGGAGACGATTGTCTTTGGTACTCCATGGAGGCGCAAGATTTCCCTACAAAAGAGATTTGCAATGTGTTAAGCATTGTCTATCTTGTTGCAAGGGATGAAATGTGCCATCTTAGAAAATCGGTCCACAACAACAAACACGGAATCCTTTCCATTTTGAGTTCTAGGCAAACCAAGTACAAAATCCATGCTAATGTCTTCCCAAGGTTGATAAGGAATAGGAAGAGGCATGTAAAGACCATGAGATTGAGCTTTAGACTTAGCTTTGCAACATGTAGAGCATTGGGTGGTGAAGCGTGAGACGTCGCAGAACATCTTGGACCAAAAGTAGTTCTTGGAGAGCGTGGCAAATGTCTTATCTCGTCCAAAGTGTCCCATGAGTCCGCCTCCATGAGCCTCTTGCAAAAGTAGCAAACGAAGAGAGGACTCGGGAATGCAAAGTTTGTTAGCTTTCATAAGATAAGCATCCTTGATATAATATTGTTCCCAGGAAATATGCGTCAAACACTTAGCATAAGGAATAGCAAAAGATGGATCATTAGCATATAAGTCTTTGATGTGCTCAAAACCAATAACATTCAACTCAAGTTTAGTGACAAGCGTGCATATGCGTGAAAGTGCATCGGCAACTACATTTTCCTTGCCCTTAATGTACTTGATCACATAGGGAAAAGATTCAATAAATTCACTCCATTTGGCATGACGCTTGTTCAACTTAGTTTGACCTTTTAAGTACTTAAGCGTTTCATGATCGGTATGGATGACAAACTCATGAGGTCTAAGATAATGTTCCCAAACATGTAGCACACGCACTAAAGCATACAATTCTTTGTCATATATGGGATAGTTAAGTTGAGCACCGGAGAGTTTTTCACTAAAATATGCAATGGCTCGTTTTTCTTGCATCAAAACTCCGCCAATTCCGGTACCACTTGCATCACAATGAACCTCAAAAGTTTTGTCAAAATTGGGCAAAGCAAGAATTGGAGCATGAGTAAGCAAAGACTTGAGCTCATCAAAAGCGGTGGATTGCAAAGATCCCCAAACAAAAGGAGCATTCTTCTTACTCAAGGCATGCAAAGGAGCTGCGATAGTGCTAAAATCTTTCACAAAGCGACGATAAAAACCTGCTAGACCAAGAAAGCTACGCACTTGTTGCAAATTGGTGGGTTGGGGCCAAGTTTTAATTGCTTCAATTTTAGATTCATCAACATGGACACCCTTGGAAGAGACAACAAAACCCAAGAAAACCACTTTGTCAACACGAAATGTGCATTTTTTCAAGTTTGCATAAAGTCGTTCCTTGCGAAGGGTTTGCAAAACAGCCCTAACATGATTAAGATGTTCTTTCATGGTTTTGCTAAACACAAGAATATCATTGAAGTAAACCACAACAAAGACTCCAATATAAGGGCGAAGCACATAATGCATGAGACGCATAAAAGTACCGGGTGACTCCGATAAACCCATAGGCATAACTAACCACTCATATAAGCCAAATTTGGTTTTGAAAGTAGTTTTCCATTCATCACCCTCTTGTATGCGGATTTGATAATAGCCACTTTTAAGATCAATTTTTGAGAAAAAGTTGGCTCCACTAACTTCATCAAGCATATCATCTAAGCGAGGAATGGGATGCCTATAGCGAACGGTAATAGCATTTATAGGTCTACAATCGGAACACAAGCGGAAACTTCCATTGGGCTTAGGCACAAGTATAACCGAAACGACACAAGGGCTTAAGCTTTCACGTACATGCCCGTTGTCGATTAGTTGTTGTACTTGTCGTTGAATCTCCTTGGTTTCTTCGGGATTGACACGGTATGGAGCTTTGTTTGGAAGTGGCGCTCCAGGGATGAGGTCGATTCGATGCTCAATGCCTCGTAGAGGAGGTAGACCCGGAGGTAGCTCATCGGGGAAAACATCTTGGAATTCCTGCAAAAGAGATTTAAACACTAAAGGTAGCTCGTGAGAGGTGTTGGTTTGTGGTTCTCCATCCTTGCACACAAGGACAAAGTGTATCACACTCGAAGGTTTCTCACACACTTCTCTAATCTCACTTTTTGTGGCAAATAGTATGAGGTTTTTCTCTCTAGGCGAAGAGGCGCTCAAGTTTGGCTTGTGGCTCTCACTCACTTTTGGGTGGGTCACTTTTGCACTCTTCTCTCCTTGATATGTGGCTTGCTTGTCGGCTATCACTTGACTAGGAGACATAGGTCATAGCACATATTCCTTCCCTTTCATCTTGAAGTTATAGTGATTGGTACGCCCATTGTGGATGACACCACGGTCGAATTTCCATGGTCGACCAAGAAGGAGGTGGAAAACGGTCATTGGGACCACATCACACTCCAAAGTGTCTTCATATGCACCAATTTTGAAGGAGACTTGGACCGTATGCTCAACTCGGATAGTGCCGGAGTCACTTAGCCATTGAACCTTGTAGGGGTGCGGGTGCTTCCTCTTGACCAATTTAAGCTTGGACCATAGTTCTTCACTTGCCAAGTTGTGACAACTACCTCCGTCGATGATGACCTTGATGGACCTTCCATTGATGCCGGCCTTGGTGTGGAAGATATGGCATCGTTGGTCTTCTTATTGTTGATGTTGAAGAGTCAAGACCTTGGAGACAACAAGAGCGGGGCTCGTATCTTCATCACAAAAGACTTGATCATCTTCATCCTCGTTCACGCGCCGGTGCATGGCCACTTGCTCCAGAGCTTCCATCTCCTCATCACTCATGGAGTCGTAGGTGCCATCATTGTTGAGGATCATGGTTCTCTTGTTTGTACATTCATAGGACTTGTGTCCTCGGCCGCCGCAAGTGAAACACTTGAAGGAGCTTGTCTTGACGGTCTCATCGGTCGGAGTGGATGAAGAAGCACACGGCTTGAAGTTGCTTGTAGTAGGAGGAAGACGAGTTGAACTTGACGAAGTTTTCTTGTAACTCGGCTTGTCGTCGTTGCTTGGAGAAGGTTTGTTTGATGTAGATGTTGGAGGAGTTGTTGAAGCTTGGTTGTTGGAGAAGCCGTAGGTCTTGGAGGAGTACTTGGCATACTTGAAGTCATCTTGCACTTGACGTTCCGCCTTTGTAGCTTGATGTACGAGCTCAATGAGGTTGGAGTAGGGTTGGAAGTCGGCGATCTTCTTGATGGGATGATTGAGTCCATTCAAGAATCGTGCCATAGTTTGCTCATCATCCTCCGTGACATTGGCTCGAATCATGGCAATCTCCATTTCCTTGTAGTATTCTTCAACACTCTTTGTTCCTTGCTTGAGGAGTTGTAGCTTCTTGAAGAGATCGCGGTTGTAGTATGTGGGCACAAAACGTGCTCGCATGACATCCTTCATTTGAGCCCAAGTGGTGATTGGAGGTTCACCTCTTGCTTGTCGGCGCTCAAGGACTTGTTCCTACCATATGAGCACATAGTCTTGGAACTCAAGTGATGCCATAGCGATCTTCTTCTCTTCCTCATAGTTGTGCAAACGAAAGATTTTATCGACCTTCAATGCCCATGAGAGGTATTCTTCGGGATCATTGCTTCCATTGAACTTGGGCATTGTGAATTTGAGCTTGCCATGGCGTTGCTCGTCATTGTGTTTTTGGCGATGGTGTTGATGACGCCCTTGACGTGGAGGGTAATCATCCTCATGTTGCTCTTGGTGTGGAGGAAGTCCATGATCAACTTGCTCTTGTTGAACTTGAGGTTGAGGGGGAGCTTGACGAGCTTGTGGGGGAGCTTGTGGAGCTTGGCGTTGCACACGCGATTGGTAGTTCCTCTCTTGGATTTCTTCTCGAAGGGCTTCCTCTCGATTGCGCCATTCGCGATTGCGGTTGGCAATAGCTCGACTTGATTCTTGAAGAGCACGTTGCGCCTCAAGAGCTTGCGCTTCACGTAGTTGTTGTTGAAGACGTTGAGCCTCGGCGTCTTGTTGCTCCTGGTGTAGACGTGCTCGTTCTTCTTCTTCTTGGCGACGAAGACGTTGTCGTTCTTGAGCTTGGGCAAAAGTGACTTGATTTTATTGAGGACGAGGGACTTGCTCATCGGCTTGCTCTTGTGAATGCTTGACGAGTAGTGGGTTGCGAGATGCATGACGGTCTTGACATGTGGCTCGTCGAAGAGTGTTCAATGACGGTGTACTTGAGCCAGAGAAGGAGTCGTCGGAGTGTCGACTTGAGTGGCTCCGTCTTGAGTATGACGATGTAGAAGGAGGACGGTTCACCAACAAAGTGCGGATCTCGTCCATTCTTGCATCATTCTCTTGCTTGTGTGCGTCGAGCTTGTTGTCGAAGTAGTCTCGTGTACGTTGCTCGGAGAGTCGTAAGCCGGTGGCGAGGTTGTCGATGCGGTCGTTCATTGCTTGTTGCTCTTGATGTAATGCTCGTTGTGCACCAAAGAGGTGGCTCTTGGTGATGTATGATGACATGTCGTCGTCTTGCTCGATGAAGAGTGGGTTGGTAGAAGTACTTGGCCTATCCATCATTCCAAGCAAAATTGTGAGTGGTAGAAGGAGAAGAACTTATACCAATGTACCTTTGACCGATGTTGATGATGAATCAAGTTCAGTCAAATGCGGACAATGAAATAGCACTATTGGTACCAATCCTTGTCGGTTCTCACACCTACACAAGTAAAGCTTATGGTGGAGCTTGGTTAGGATGGTGGCAGAAAATTGATTGCAATCGTTAGTTTGACTCAAAGATGTTGAAAAAGATTCGCAAATTCGCAAATGCAACAAGTAGACCAAGCAAGTAGGGGTACACGGAAACACACACACAAATAGATAAATGGGATTGTGCAAGCCAAAAGTGAGCCAAAAATGTGGAATCCACGAAAATGCTCTTGTTGCACAATACTAGAGAGACGCTAGCACGATTGCACAATAGGCGGATACGGAGCTTATGCACAACCTACTAGGCAAAAATGCAACGATCTCTATCCCAAGTATGCTATATGTATGGTATTTCGGTGCTGTGATCCTAGATGATCTTATATGACAATCTTAATGTAGTATGATGCTATGGTTCTTGCTTATAAGCTCTTTGCTTATCTTTCCTCTTTGCTTAAAAGCTTGGGTGGCTCTTTGACTTTTGAGCTCTTTTCTCATGCAAAACTTCACGAACCAAGATAGCAATTTTGTATGCTATGACAACTTTGTGACACACAAGTTGATTCCAAGATATGCACCACGGTGGTATGGTATGTATGGTATGGAGTATGATCACTAATGTGCACAAGTCACATTGCCGGCAATACTCAAAGGCTAGTCTCGATGGGTAAGCTACGCAAAAGATGGGGTATGATGGTTATCAATGCAATTGCAAGGTATGACAAAGATGTCGTCGAAGTTACCGTCCGTAGCGAAGATGAGTAGTCGACGAAGATGAGCGTTGGTAATGTTGATGTCGCACCGTACCTAAATAGCCGAAACACAATAGGACACGGGAACTCACAACTCAAATTCTCGAACCCAAAGTCGAATGGTGGTACGGAGGTTGTGTCGTGGGGTTTTGGCAGGTGGAAGTGGTGGTTGTCGGTGTCAAAACCGGCGAATCTCGGGTAGGGGGTCCCGAACTGTGCGTCTAGGCGGATGGTAATAGGAGACAAGGGACACGATGTTTTACCCAGGTTCGGGCCCTCTTGATGGAGGTAAAACCCTACGTCCTGCTTGATTGATATTGATGATGTGGGTATTACAAGAGTAGATCTACCACGAGATCAAGGAGGCTAAACCCTAGAAGCTAGCCTATGGTATGATTGTTGTAATTGTTGTTGTGTCCTATGGACTAAAGTCATCCGGTTTATATAGACACCGGAGAGGGCTAGGGTTACACAGAGTCGGTTACAATGGTAGGAGATCTACATATCCGTATCGCCAAGCTTGCCTCCACGCCAAGGAAAGTCCCATCCGGACACGGGACGAAGTCTTCAATCTTGTATCTTCATAGTCTTGGAGTCCGACCGATGATGATAGTTCGGCTATCCGAACACCCCCTAGTCCAGGACTCCCTCAGTAGCCCCTGAACCAGGCTTCAATGGCGACGAGTCCGGCGCGCATATTGTCTTCGGCATTGCAAGGCGGGTTCCTTCTCCGAATAGTTTATAGAAGATTGTGAACACCAGGATAGTGTCCGACTCTGCAAAATAAATTCCAAATTCCACCGTAGAGAGAATAATATTTACACAAGTTCAATCTGCTGACGTATTTTGTGGCGTGACATCACACCACAGACAAGCCTTTACTTGAATCGTCTTTATTATACCGCCTCAGCGCGTTTAGCGAAGCGGTTTCCTTGGCACGTCTTGTCGAAGCAGAGATCGTGTTCCCCTTATTCCGGGATTCTCATCAATACGGACGTGGGTAACCCAACCGCGCCATTGATTGTGGCGCTTGGGAGAAAAGCGAGTTTTATCAGGCCGGTGGGGATGCATAGTTTCGTCCGCCCATATATAAGGGGACAAGGATCCACCTTTTTACCTACGCCTTATTCCTCCTTTGCTTATCCATCTCCGTGCACTTGAGCTACAGCGCCCAAGCCCGCACATCTCACCTCGACCTTCTCCAGCCATGTCCGGAGCGGGAGGCAAGTGGATGGCCTTCTCCGTTACAGAGGGGCACATCGAGAGGCTGCGCGGTGCCGGATACCTGTCCAGCGACATCGCGCACCGGCTCCCCGACAAGGGGCAGCTCATCCCCACCCCCAGGCCCCATGAGAGGGTGGTATTCCTTCCCCATTTCCTCCGCGGACTGGGCTTCCCACTTCACCCCTTTGTCCGGGGGCTCATGTTCTACTACGGCCTGGATTTCCATGATCTGGCCCCGAATTTCATCCTCAACATCTCGGTGTTTATCGTCGTGTGCAAGGCCTTCCTCTACATCCAGCCCCACTTCGGCTTGTGGCTCAAGACCTTCAATGTCAAGCCGAAGGTCGTAAAGGGGAATCAAGCGGAGTGCGGAGGCGCCATGGTGGGCAAGATACCCAACGTTACCTGGCTCGAGGGTGCCTTCGTGGAAACCATCAAGGGATGGCAATCGGGGTGGTTCTACATCACCGAGCCGCGTGACCCTAAATGGGCAGCGGCCCCCGAATTCAGATCTGGAATCCCCACACGGCTCACCTCTTGGAAAGAGAGCGGCCTGACTTGGGGCGATTCGGAGGAGCTGACCGGACTCCAAGCCTGCATCCAGAAGCTGGTGAACAAGAAGCTCAAGCTTGTCAACGTGGTCCAGGTCATGCTCATCCGCCGGATTCTCCCGTGCCAACAACGGGCCTTTAAATTGTGGGAGTTCAATCCGGCTCAGCACCAAACCTTGAGCGGGCTCTTCGACACTAGGTACGAAGATGCCTGGAAGGTGCTTTTTAAGGGCGCCGAGGCTCCCACATCCGCTACCGAAGATCGCGGATTCCGCTTGCAGCGTCAGGCTGACGAGGTAAATGATTCTACCCTTTACGGGACACTTGTTTTCCATAGTTTGACTCTATGCGGGATCTAATCTCCCTTTCCTTTGACAGGACTGGCTGAAGAAGGCCGAGCAGACTAACTGCCCGGCCCCCTTGCCAGAAGACCCAATGGATGCCCGTCTAGCGGGGCTGCTGGTTCCAGCACCCCATGTGGTGCCGGAGAAGAAGGCCAAGAAGGAGGCCACGGGTACTCGAAAGAGTTCCCGTTTTTAGGTGTCCGATGACTCCGAGGCGGACTCCTCCCCCGAGGACGAGGAGGATAAGAAAAAGGCCTCTCCCCCAGCAGGGGGAGGGAAGAAAAGGAAGGCCTCCCCAGCTAGGGAGGCCGAAGGGTCCAAGAAGGGGAAGGACCCTTCGCCCGGACTGTTTCGCCAACGGCGGTGGCGACGACGAGGATTGGCCTCCAAGGACCAAGCCCCTGGCGAGATCGTAAGTATCCGGACTCCCAAATGATTTCATGATTTTTCTTTTTGCCACTTGGTGTCTTTCTAATGCCGCATACAACCCTGCAGTCCGCCCAAGGACGATCTTCCCGCTTTGTCGAGCGGGTCCTTGGGCTCGTCGGATGTGAACAGCACTTCACTTCCAATCGCCTCCTCTCCCCGTGACACTGACGACGTCGAGGCGGGATCCCAGAGAGGGACCCATCCAGAGGAGGAGGACCCGGAGGTGGCACAGGGCGACCTCCCGGACTTCGTGCCGGACTCCGCACCGGAACCTGTAGTGGTTCCGGAGTCCGGTGGGCGGCCCCTTAGTAAGAAGGGCAAGACCGTGGCGCCGGCAGCCTCCATCCAACCGGAGGCGCCGAACAACTTTTTGGAGGCGCTCGACGGTGCTTCCATCAAGGAGGAACACCGCACTGTCATGAGTGCGGTGATTCAGAAGGTCCAGCTCGCCAAAAGCAGGCTGACCGAAGCCTGCAGCAGCCTTCTATCAAGCTTTGAGGTAAGAATATTAATATATGTAAAATAGTACCGCATAGACAGTAGCCCTTGATGCTCGGTTCGGTGTTCGGAAAGAAAAGATGGACTGAGGATCTAAAAAGATATACGCAGGAGTCATAAAAAATATGTCAATATGGGATTGCAGGCTACGCTGCTGACCTCCGCCGCACTGACTGCGGAGGTCAATGCTTTGAAGCAAAACCTCGAGCGGTCCGAGAACGAGCTCGGCCGTGCCAAGAAGCAGCTCGAGGACAAAGAAGGTGAGTAGCACCTTATTAAAGTTGTACCTTACAGAAAAGGATTTGGTTGCAAGAAGAATGACAAGGATAACGTGGGTATTGCAGGGGCCACAAACAAGGTGGCGATCCTGAAGGAGGCGGTGTCCGTGGCCGAACGTAATGCGGCCGCGGAGCACACCGAGCGAGAGAAGCAGGAGGCACGGGTGGCGGAGGTACAGCAAGAGCTCCAGGCTCTCGTGGAAAAACATGAGAGTTTGGAGCGTGACTCGAAGACTCGAGAGTCCGAGCTTGCATCGGCTCTTGAGAGTGCCAAAGCCGCTAAGGCCGAAGCCCACAAGGCCCTTCAGGAGATCGAGGCGTTGAAGAAAATAGCGGCGGGTAAGGCATTTTTCATGCAAAGCAAGCATGTGAATGTAAATTACCTGTTACTTACCCGAATTCGGAGCTCTCCAGGAGCGTTCGCAGATCTGCCCTGCAGCGTGTCCGATGATGCCGCTTTCTACGGGCCGAGGAGGGGAGCTCGACGGAGAAGGTCTTCTGGTCTCAGTATGCTGAGGCCGGACATCTGGTGCCCCTTAGCGACCAGCTGAAGCAGCTGGTCGAGCTCCACAAGGTGGCCGAACAGGCCATGAAGGGCCTCATAGTTCGGCTGTGGCCCAATGAGGCCATGCCTGGGAGCTACTTCGGCCTGGTGCGGCGGTTGGTGGATGCGTGTCTATGGGTTGAGGTCATCAAGCGATCCGCCTGTATTGAAGGTGCCCGTCGGGCCCTTGCCCGTGCTAAGGTGCACTGGGGCAAGATGGATGCTGAGAAGCTTGTGACAGATGCGCCACCGCCGGGCAAGGAGTATCGCACGCCCGAGATGTATTACAAGAGTGTCCTGAAGAGTGCCCGCACTATTGCGGGTGAGTGCTCCAATAATGTAATATTTGAGTAGACTCGTATTTTGTTATCCCGTGCGCAGAAAACTTTGTTCATATGCGCTAAGCAACGCTTGTTGATTTAAAATATTGCCTTCTGTGCGGCTGTTTATCAAATCTGAGAGATGGCAAGTCGTCGGCTTCAGCCCCCATGCCATGAATGCTGGGGTGTTCGGGATAAATTTGAGAACTCTTGTTCCCATATTTGGGTCCATCTAGGGAGGCGCTCAACACGACGAACTAGGCAACCGGACTTATAATGCTTGAACACTCTCACTTAGCCATAGAATTCTATAATTTTAAATTTCGGTGAAGCCCCTAGTGTTCGGAAGGCCGAATTCGGGGCGCTATCCACGCCTGGGCCGGACAAAGCCGGTTCCTCGCTCTAAGCGGCATAAGTCTTTAGGGACTCGAAAAAACCTCTCGAACAGCGACCGGCTCTCGCCTCATCGTGACGATCAGTTTTAGCTTTCTCCACTGAGGCGTTAACCCAGCTCAACTAGGGCGCAATCGTAGTGGTTCTCCCAGTGCTACCTTCGCTGATATAATGGAACGTAAGGTACCAAAACATGAGAGCCGGGCAAACCCAACTATTGACCCAAGACATGATTCGAAGCTGATGCATATAATGCTATAAGTTCGGGGTGCCGCACTTGTGAAAGTGTTCGGACTTATCACACCATGATGTGGGGAACATAAGCCCCTGGTGTTTTTAGCCGTACCAAAGTGTACGGATGCAACATGTCGTAAATGAACATATGTATAAGAAAGAAATGCAATTATAAGCAAAAAGGTGTTGCATTGTTTTATTCAAGGAGTACTGCTATGAATGCAGAACGATACAAATAGTGTGATAAGCAAGGGAGGGACTATTAAACATGTCCCCCTCCAGGGGTAGGCTGCGCAGTGGTCTATAAGACAGATTTAATACTCGTAAGGGAGACCACCTGGATATTCGTCGCAGCCTTTTTCCTTCCCTGGCTGTTACATCGTGAGTTCGGCCGGTCTACTGCCGGACAAGGCCTCTGGTGAACGGAGTCCTGTGGGTAAGAAAGAAAAAAAAGGAAAAAGAAAAAAAAGAAATGACACACTTGGGAGCCCCTGATGTGGTTGAGCCGCATTCTGGGCCTGTCGTGGTCGTGCCCCTTCCCCTATGCCCATGGTATCTCCAGAGCGTAATGACGTATGCGAAGGACCAGTTGTGCGATCTTGCAAGGGCTGGGGTTGGGGCCGCATTGCTACGCGTGCTCGGAACGCGCCAGGTGGTCTTGTTGTAGGTTACTTCGGGCGCGTTTGGTCGTGTCCGGTCGCTTAACGGCCGGACTCGAGAATTGCCTTAAGAGGCTACATTGTACTTCTACCGCGAGAGCCGTTGTATGTTCCTCCGTTCGGAGGGAGCGCTCGGTGTTTCCGTTGACCGTGATGACTCCTCGAGGGCCTGGCATCTTGAGCTTGAGGTATGCGTAGTGCGGCACCGCGTTGAACTTTGCAAACGCGGTCCGTCCGAGCAGAGCATGATAGCCGCTGCTGAACGGAACTATGTTGAAGATTAACTCCTCGCTTCGGAAGTTATCCGGGGATCCAAAGACCACTTCCAGTGTGACTAAGCCCGTACAATTGGCCTCTACACCTGGTATGATGCCTTTGAAGGTCGTCTTTGTGGGTTTAATCCTTGAGGGGTCTATGCCCATCTTGCGCACTGTGTCCTGATAAAGCAGGTTCAGGCTGCTGCCGCCGTCCATCAGGACTCTGGTGAGGTGAAATCCATCGACGATTGGGTCTAAAACCAATGCGGCGAATCCGCCATGGCGGATGCTGGTGGGGTGGTCCCTTCAATCAAAAGTGATCGGGCAGGAGGACCATGGGTTGAACTTCGGGGAGACTGGCTCCATCGCGTATACGTCCCTAAGTGCACGCTTCCGCTCCCTTTTGGGTATGTGGGTTGCGTATATCATGTTCACCGTTCGCACTTGTGGGGCAAAGCCCTTCTGCCCTCTATTGTTCGGCGATCGGGTCTCTTCTTCGTCATCGCTATGCAGCCCCTTGTCATTGTTTTCGGCAATTAGCTTGCCTGCCTACTTGAATACCCAACAGTCCCTGTTGGTGTGGTTGGCTGGTTTTTCAGGGGTGCCGTGTATCTGGCACGAGCGATCGAGTATTCGGTCCAAATTGGACGGACCCGTAGTAGTTCTTTTGAATGGCTTCTTCCGCTGACCGGGTTTGGAGCCTCTGAATCCGGCATTGACTGCCATATCCTCTTTATTGTCGCCTTTAATGCAGTGTTTATTCTTGTTGCGACGCGACCTGCCATTGCGATCCTTGGTATCCGGACTGCCAGAATTTTTGCTGAGGTTGTTGCTGCGAGCTAGCCAGCTGTCCTCTCCCGCGTAAAAGCGGGTCATGAGTGATGTGATGGCTGCCATGGATTTCGGCTTTTCCTGCCCCAGGTGCCGGGCAAGCCACTCGTCGCGGATGTTATGTTTGAAGGCCGCGAGGGCCTCCGCATCCGGACAGTCGACGATTTGGTTTTTCTTAGTTAAGAACCGTGTCTAGAATTGTCTGGCCGATTTGTCTGGCTGCTGAATTATGTGGCTTAGGTCATCAGCGTCTGGTGGTCGCACATACGTGCCTTGGAAGTTATCAAGGAATGCGGCTTCCAGGTCCTCCCAACATCCAATTGATTCTGCTGGCAAGCTGTTAAGCCAATGCCGAGCTGGTCCTTTAAGCTTGAGTGGGAGGTATTTGATGGCGTGAAGATCGTCACCGCGGGCCATGTGGATATGAAGGAGATAGTCTTCGATCCAAACCGCGGGGTCTGTTGTGCCGTCATAGGATTCGATATTCACAGGTTTAAACCCTTCGGGGATTTGATGATCCATTACTTCGTCTGTGAAGCATAGTGGGTGTGCGGCGCCTCTGTATTGGGCTATGTCGCGACGAAGCTCCAACGAGCTTTGTCTATTGTGTTCGGCCCGGCCGGACTTACTGTGTCCGGCGCGACGGTTGTCGTCACATATCATGGGGCGCCCACGCGATCCGTAGATTGATCTTGATTGTCTTGCCTTATCCTCCAATATATCTCGCAAGTCCGGAGCATTCCCCTGTGGCCTTGTGCTGTTCGAGCGATGCCGGGGTACGGTTCTAGTGAAGGGCCTAGAGGCCTCTCTATCGCGGCCACGAGGTGGCCGGTCAGCCGTATTGTGCTCTGGTGATGCAGGTTTATATGCCTCTTCCTCTAATCGGGGGAGCAACTTGCGTTTGGGGTAGCTTTTGGAGGGGCGTTCGAGCTCATGCTCTTCGGCCGCCAGGACTCCCGTCCATCTGTCGGCTAGCAGATCCTGACCAGCTCTAAGTTGTTGCTGCTTTTTCTTGAGGCTGTTGGCCGTGGCCATAAGCCTGCGTTTAAAACACTCTTGTTCGACGGGATCCTCAGGCACGACAAATTCGTCGTCGTCGAGGCTTGCCTCGTCTCCAGAGGGAGGCATGTGACTATCGTCCTCTACCTCTTCGTCTGCCACCCTCTTGTGAGGGCTGGCATCTCCGTCCTCCTGCGCTGAATCTTGCTGGAGGGGGTTGTCTTCGGCACTATCTGGGGTATTATTATCTCTAGTGCCGGAATCGCCATTCTTGCTATGGCGGGATTTAGAGCGGCGCCGCTGACGCCGGCGCTTGGGCTGTTTCTTGGAGGGATCTTCCTCCGCTGTTCCTTCGCCATTCCCATCCTTTGGGATATCCACCATGTATATGTCGTATGACGAGGTGGCTTTCCAGTGCCCAGTTGGCGCTGGTTCTTGGTCGTCTCCGGCATCGTCGTCCATACCGTCGATGTCTTCGAAGTCGAAGTCTAGCATGTCGGTTAGATCGTCGACAGCGGCTACTAAGTGGGTGGTGGGTGGGTCTTGAATTTCTTCGTCGTCTGCATCCCAACCGTCCTAACCACAGTCCGGCCAGGGTTCTCCTGATAACGAGAGATATTTTAGCGAGCTCAGAATGTCGCCAAAATGTGAGTGTTGAAAGATGTCCACGGCCGCGAACTCCATGATCGGTGCCCAATCGGATTCGATTGATGGGGGCGCGGGAGGTTCGGAGTCCGGCAAGGAGTCCAGCACCTTGGAGTCACGAGCTTCAGAAGGGACAAAGTCAATATTCGGCTCTATTGCCGTAGAGGTTGCAGCCCCCTAGGCGGTGTCTAACCATCCATCCTCGATCTGCGTAGCCGGCTCCGAATCGAGGGTCGGAGCGGATTCGTTGGCGGCCTCCAGGGCACTGTCCGGCAGCAGAGCTAAATCATGCCCATCGTGACAGTGCGGCGCGCTCGGCTGTGGCTCGAATCCGTTGAAGATCAAGTCTCCGCGGATGTCAGCCGTGAAGTTAAGACTTCCAAATCTGACCTGATGGCCAGGGGCGTAGCTTTCGATCTGCTCCAGATGGCCAACCGAATTGGCCCGCAGTGCAAAGCCGCCGAATACGAAGATCTGTCCGGGGAGAAAAGTCTCACCCTGGACCGCATCATTGTTGATGATCTAAGGAGCCATCGAGCCTATCGATGACGGCACAGAGGAACTCTCAATGAAAGCACCAATGTCGGTGTCAAAACCGGCGGATCTCGGGTAGGGGGTGCCGAACTGTGCGTCTAGGCAGATGGTAACAGGAGACAAGGGACACGGTGTTTTACCCAGGTTCGGGCCCTCTTGATGGAGGTAAAACCCTACGTCCTGCTTGATTGATATTGATGATGTGGGTATTACAAGAGTAGATCTACCATGAGATCAAGGAGGCTAAACCCTAGAAGCTAGCCTATGGTATGATTGTTGTAATTGTTGTTGTGTCCTACGGACTAAAGCCATCCGGTTTATATAGACACCGGAGAGGGCTAGGGTTACACAGAGTCGGTTACAATGGTAGGAGATCTACATATCCGTATCGCCAAGCTTGCCTTCCACGCCAAGGAAAGTCCCATCCGGACATGGGACGAAGTCTTCAATCTTGTATCTTCATAGTCTTGGAGTCCAGCCGATGATGATAGTTCGGCTATCTGGACACCCCCTATTCCAGGACTCCCTCAGTGGTGGTTGAAGTGGAGAAGTGCGTAGACGTAGGTGGTGGTGGTGGAGAACGCACAAATGCAGTTTCGGCAGAGGAAGTCGGATGATCCGAGCCAGGAGCCGGATGATCCGGGCGTGTCCGGATGATGTGGGCCAAGGTCCAGATGATCCGGGCAGGTCAAACGCGGTCGGGAACTGCTCGGGATGAACTCGAAAATGGCGAGAATTTCGGCGATTCCGTGGATTTTGGACGGATTTCGAGGGGGAGAAGGTGGGGAAAAGCAAGATCCACGAGTTACACACCGAATCCACGGATCAAAATCAACAAATCATCATCAAACCAACGAATCTCAAAAAAATTTGGGGCTATTTTTTGTGGGGATTTTCGGATTTAGGACGAAAACAACAAAATCAAGCTAGAAAACAAAGGGTAGGGGCTCCAAAAACGTGATCAACGTGGCTCATGATACCAAGATGATGTAGGGCGGATCCCTATGGGCCGATCTTTCACGTTTGGAGTGGATCCTACGGGGAAACACGAAGAACGCACGGAAAACATGAAGGGAAAAACACGGGGAGGAACGAGAGAATCACTCAACCGACAAGTATCGATCACACAAGGGCTAGATCACCGAACACATGAGGTAGCACAAGATTCAAAATCAACAAAGGAAAGATACACAAGTAGCCGTTCTTCTCCGCGAGGAGGTCTTGAATCCACGAGGGGATCTTCCCATAAAGGGGTCTTGAATCCAAGTGGATCTTCTCCGAAGAGGCCGCGGTCTCTCACGAGGAGGAGATCCGATGGATGAGCGAGGCTCTATCTCACAAATGAGCTAAATCAACGCTAAGTCTCAAAGTGAGGAGGAGGAGTCCTATATAAAGGCTAGGGGGCGAAGGGGTACATGGGCTCGGCCCAACACGCGCGTGCAGGCGCTGGCCGGATGATTCGGGGGTGGAGTCGGATGATCCGGGCTGGTCCGAATGATCCGGGTGGAGGCCCGGATGAGCTGGAGGCGCGGCTGGTGGCGGTGCAGAGCCTGATGTCCGGCTGGGGGTCCGGACGTCCGGGCAGGGTCCGGATGATCCGGGACGAGGTCCGGATGATCCGGCTTCAGGTGGGAGCTTCGGGTGCCTTCGGGGTGAGTTCCGGATCGTCCGGGCTCGATCGTCCGAGCCGCCGTTCGGATCGTCCGGCCAGTCTGGGACTTGGCATTTTTCCTCTCCGTCTTCATGCATGTCTTCCGCTTCCGGTTCTCCTTGCTTCCTAGCTTCTTCATGGTTAACTCCTTGGTACATGAGTATGCATAGCGTTTCCGTTTGAGGTAGTAACCATGTCTCATGTGAATCGAAAGGGAGTTGTGAGAGGAGTGATGTCACCTCGGTTTCAAGAGCTCTTGCACGTGCTCGAGTCATAGGTCCAAGTGGTGTTGTAGGGGATGTAGATGCGTCCATGGGGATGATCGTGGGATGCTCCGCATCACCGTGGTAGATGGTGGCCAAGGTATATCTCTTGGGGTTAGGCCAAGCTCTCACCGTGATTTGAATGATGGCAAGAACGGGATTGCTAAAGGGTCTAAGTTCCAAACCTTGTTGGAATTGAGGATGTGGCTCGACAATTACTCGGTTACGCATTACCGTCCACACAAGGTGGTGCACTCGGACGTCAATGTGCGCTACACGGTTGCATGTGCATGTGAATATGATGAAAAATGTCCATGGATTGTGCGTGCAAGACCATGGAAAGGAGGTCCCACTTGGCACGTAGTGAGTTGTGTGGCAACTCACATGTGCCGAGGCAAAAGGGTGGATGATAAGGTTGTGTCCCAAGACCACAGACAACTCACATCCAAGTTCATTGCTTACAGGCTCTCCAACTCAATTTCCACACTTCCAACAATGAGCATCCAACATATCATTGACCTTGTGAAAGCCATCTTTCATTACAAGGTGAAGTATGGGAAGGTATGGAAGGCGAAGCAAGCCGCATTTAAGATGTTGTATGGTAGTTGAGAGGAAGCATACAACCGAATCCCTAGATTGTTGTTAGCCATGGCCGCCACAAACCCGGGCATGGTTCATGTGGTCGAGCCTCATGGGTAAAAAACAACGGATCATGACGGAAGGAAAATCCGAGTATTTGGCCGTGCATTTTGGGCGTTCGAGCAATGTGTGAGGGCTTTCGAACATTGTAGGCCAGTCATTGCCATTGATGGCACGTTCTTGACCGGACAATACAAGGGGACCTTGTTGGTTGCGATAACAAGTGATGCCAATAACCGGGTGTTGCCATTGGCATTTGCTTTGGTTGAGGTGGAGAACAATGACAACTGGGAGTGGTTTTTGCATCTTTTGAGGACGAAGGTGTTACCCGCTGAGAGGCAAATTTGTGTCATATCGGATCGGCATCCAGGAATTCTTAATGCGGTGGAGATTGACATTCCTGGGCATGCTCCGTTGCACCATCGATGGTGCATGAGGCACTTTTGTTCGAACTTCTATAGGGCATGTGGCCTTAAGGAGTTGGATGATGATCTTCAAGATTGTTGTCTCGCTGTCTCCGACAAACGGTTCGCCACTTTGTACAACAAATTGCTGGCACACAAAAAACTTGATCCCAAAGGTCAAGACTTTCTCAATAGGCACATTGAACATCGGAACAAGTGGGCACGTGCTTTTGATGAAGATGGCCGGAGATACGGTCAAATGACAAGCAATATGGTCGAATGCTTCAATAAGGTGCTCAAAGGTGCACGTGGATTTCCCGTGACGGCAATAGTTCAATAAACATTTGCCAAGATGAATGCGTACTTTCTAAAGTACTCGATGGAAACGGATGCACAGATAGCGGGTGAGAACAAGCGCAAGTACAAGTACAAGTTTCCACCCAAGGTTGATGAATGGTTGGAATTTCAATCGCGGAAGGCGGACTCACAAGAAGCTATACTATATGACAACGAAGAGTGGAAGTACAAGGTGAAAGAGCCAAGAGGAACCACAAATGATGGCCGCCAACATGGAGGTCGGGCTTTCAAGGTCTCCTTAACACGGTGTGATTGCTCTTGCGGGAGGCCATTGTTGCTTCATCTCCCATGCTCACACTTGTATACCGTCGGTCGTGTTAGGAATGTGGATGTCAATCACCCCCTAACCGTGAGGGAGTCGGAGTTCTCAATCCTGACGGTTAAGAAAACATGGGCTCCCTGCTTTCACCCATACTTTGACCAATCACAATGGCCGGAGTACCATGGAGTTCAACTATGGCCGGATCCGGTGTTGAAGGTTGTTAAACGGGGTAGACGTAAGACAAAGCATCTTTGAGGCGACATGGATGGATGGGGTCATGGTGGCCGTCGCGAAGTGGGAAATGGCCAATTCCAAGAGCCTCGTGAGAGCTCCCGTTGCGGGGAATGCAAAGGTCATGGCCACAACAAAAGAAAATGTATGAAACCATGAAAAAGGTCCAAGAAAAATGATGCAAGCACAAGCCAACAAGGAGCTACACATGGTAGCCAACCAAGTGGTAGCCAACAAGTGCCAAGCCAACGAAGTGGTAGCCAACAAGTGCCAAGCCAGCCAAATGGTAGCCAACCAAGTGGTAGCCAACAAGTGCCAAGGCAACCAAATGGCAGCCAAAGAGGATCTAGGAAACAAAGAGGGAGGCAACTAGGACTTACAAGAGGTCGTGGTGGTGGTAGAGCTCATGGTGGTGGTCTAGGCCGTGGTGGTGGTAGAGCTCGTGGTGGTGGTCTTGGTCGTGGTGATGGTCTTGGCCTTGGTGGTGGACTTGGTCGTGGTGATGGTTTTGGTCGTGGTGATGGTCTTGGCCTTGGTGGTGGTCTTGGCCGTGGTGGTGGTCAAGGGCAAGGTCGTTATAGAGGAATGTTTGGATACCTCGATGGACCATTTCCGTATGTTGCTTACTAATTATAATGTTTCATATGTTCTTGTTTTTCTTCCATTTGTTCTTATTGTCATTACTAACTATTATGTTTCCCTCCTTGTAGGTATGGCGGCTTCTCAACCCAACAAGACAACAATGAAGGAGGATGGCGAGGATGAGATGGCGGGGTGGTGGGAGAAGGCTGCGAAGAAGCTGAGAGAGGAGGATGCAGCCACACTAAAGAAGAAGAAGGAAGAGGAGCTCGAAAAGAAGAGGAAGGAAAGAGTGAGAGCAGATTTTGAGTGTCGCGCTAGGGAGCTAGCGTTGCACAAGAAATTTAGGACGCACAAAAGAAGCGTCTCAAGGACTTTCAAGAAAGAACCATGAAACTTTGGGCATTCGAAGCTGAAAAAAGAGGAGAGGAAGAACAAGATATTCATGGAGAGGGTGGTAAGGAGGCTCGCCTCATAAGGAAAAGGGAGGAGGAAGAGGAAGAATAGAGGAAGAAGAAGAAGGGAAAGGGGCCTTGCTCTACGCAACAGAGCTATGTCATCTCCATAAGGATTGTGGACTATGAACTACTATGTGTCATGAACTACTATGTCTTTTGGACTCCTCCTTGATTTGGTTGTGAACTACTATGTGTCATGAACTACCATGTATTATGAACTATTATGTGTCGTGAAGTACTATGTATTCCCTCCTCGATTTGGTTGTATGAGCTACTCCTCAAGTTGAAGTAGTATGTGTTATGAACTACTATGTGTCGTCAAGTACTTCATGCATATGTTGTCTGCTTGCTATCAATCCTACTGTAAATAATCATACTATGTGTGCATATGCTACCTTCACACTTCTCTGTTTGTGAAAAAAATAGCTAAGTACAAGTGCAACGCCTAGCACAGAGGCGTTGCACTGTTCAGTGCGGCGCCTCCTGGGTAGGCGCCACACTGGCTGTAGCTTCTGTTCTTCTCTGGAATGTTTACCCAGGCGTGCAACGCCTCCGAGCTGGGCGTTGCACTGCACAGTGTGGCGCCTAGCATGTAGGCGTTGCACGCCTGGGTAAACATTCCAGAGAAGAACAGACGCTACAGCCAGATACGACGTGGTGTGACGCCTAGGTGGAAGGCGTCACACTGTACTGTGCAATGCCTTAAACATTCCAGAGAAGAACAGAAGCTACAACCAGATACATCGTGTTGTGGCACCTAGCTTGGAGGCGCCACACTGTATAGTGCAACGCCTTCATGCTAGGCATTGCACAGTACAGTGTGACGCCTCCCACCTAGGCGCCACACCACGTTGTATCTGGCTGTAGCGTTTGTTCTTCTCTGGAATGTTTACCCAGGCATGCAACGCCTTTGAGCAGGGCATTGCACTGCACAGTGTGGCGCTCTTAGGCGTTGCATGCCTGAGTAAACATTCCAAAGAGCAACAGAAACTTTGCAGCCAGTTTCGAAGGGAAAAAATGGCTAAGTGTTGGTGTGGCGCCTAGCCTAGAGGTGCCACACTGTATAGTGCAATGCCTCGTAGCTAGTCATTGCACAATACAGTGTGACGCCTCCCAGCTAGGCACCGCACCACGCTGTATCTGGTTGTAGCTTCTATTGCTCTCTGGAATGTTTACCCAGGCATGCAACGCCTTTGAGCATGGTATAGCACTGCACACTGTGGCGCCTAGCTTGTAAGCGTTGCATGCCTGGGTAAACATTCCAGAGAGCAACAGAAACTTTGCACCCAGTTTCGAAGGGAAAAAATGGCTAAGTGTTGGTGTGGCGCCTAGCTTGTTGGTGCCACACTGTATAGTGCAACGCCTCCTTGTTGGGCGTTGCACTATAGAGTGTGGCGCCTCTTGGCTGGGCGCTGCACAAGCACTTTGTGTTTTTTTAACACATAAACTTGGTCATTTTAGACACATGTTAAGGCACATTTTCAGGCACATATACTTATATCACAGAATAAACAGTAATGATCATGATGACATTTTCAATAGCACTTCAACTAGAACAAAGATAACATTTCTTAGAGTGACCATAACAAGCTCAACATTACTAAGAGCTACCACCACTTTAAGGTCAACGACATAACAAGTTCGACAAACGCCCACTAGGCGAGTTACATAACAAATAGAGGATGAAGACTAGTTCCTTGAGCACTTTTTGGCTCCCCCCCCCTCATGTTGGCTATCTTCTTCGCCTTCCTAGGAAAAGGAACCCGCTCCGGCTCTGGCTCCAACTCCAGTTCCTCCGCTTCATCCACCTCATCCACATAGTCATCCAAAGCTACCATCCGCGAGGTGCCGACCGTCCTCTTGCCTCTTTCGATGAAGTCTTCGGGTGTGTATTTATTGATTCCCCTCCTACGCTTTAACATGTATGCTGACCGAACTTGAAAGGTCCCCAAGGTCATGTCATCATCAGCCTGTTACAAAAACAAAAGATATGGAAAAGATCGTCTGTTAGGATATAGTTAGCAATGCATCACTAATTGAATATATGCTATTGGCTTACCTCTTGGGTGACCACACCCACATCCTCATCCTCCAAAGGATCACTACGGCCAGAATTGGGATCTGATGGTGTCGCCGACCTAGACCGTTGAGGTGATACATACTCGGGGTCACAACAACCGACAAGGTTGGATAGCCGCCTTAACCTTTGTCCCTGACGCTGCAACATGTACAAGTGAATGAGATATCGAACGTAGCAACACATGTTACATGGACAACTGAAGGAGATGTGAACCTTAATGAATGCTCGAAGTGCACCTTCCCCATTGCTTTTCCCAACCGGGGTTGTCTCCAGAATAGTCTCGGTCTCGTCAGCTGCTTTCTTGATCTGGGCACGCTATGAACAGAAATGACATTAATGTGTTAGGCAAGCGAAGATGTGAATAGTGCGAATGGGAAAGCGGAAAGAGGAAATACCACAAAGTTCATCATTGGAGCTGAAGGGACTGAGGTGCCTTCCCTGACTAATTTGTTGTACTGGTGCTGGGTTAGCTCATCGAAGACGGTGGGATCATCCAAAATCTCCTCGGCATATGCCGGCTTGCATACCTCCACACGGGTACTTGCAAGAAACCATGTGAGATAGTTGTTGAACGCGATCGGGCAGTGCTCACGAAGCTGGGTTCGTTTTCCAGCCTTAGCTTGCTCCACACTAAGTGCAAACTGTATGATATACTTCTTGTGATGCTTGTCCCAATGCTTGACCTTCCATTGCTTTTTCCTATCCAACCTGCAAGTTAGAAACAGAATGTTAGCGCCATCGAAACCGCCGAGAACCTGCTAAGTGCTCAATGTTGATTATATCTTCCGCATGGAGACACTTGTCCGTGTCCTCCCACTCCGGCGGGTGTGGCTGGAACAAACCGAACTGGCGGTACACCCGATGTGGCAGGCGAAGCTCAACTGCCCAGTTGCATATGAGTGGGCACCGCATATGCCAAAAATCCCTATCCCTAAAGCACATCGGATTCAGCACAAAGTCTCTAATGATACCAAGACTATCCCCTTTTCCATACGGCTCCCATTCCACCTGCAACATAGCATAGATTGCAAAATTGATTATGAGTTACGATAGAAGCATGAGAATCACTTATACAATATCGAGTCACCTGCTCAGCCGTGATCGTGTCCAGCTCGCTCTTGTACAACTTGTACATGACCGAGGGATCATCCGTCGTCTCATTTACCACATCCCACTTGTAAGCCCAAGTGGGGTACCGTAGTGGGTCGTCATGGTCGTTCCAATCCTCGTACTTCACAGTCTTTGGTCGTCCAACCGGCAATCGGTCCTAACTCCATATAGAAAGTGCGAGAATAATACCTCCTGATTTCCTACAAGAAGCTTCATCCAACTGCACATAAAAGAAAACATGGTTGAATTAACAAGAAGATCGCATTGATAGTGTAGCAACGAAGTGAAAAAGAAACAACTTTATACCTGTCTATACAAGTAAGCCAGTGTCGTCAAACCCCAACTCCATTTGCTATCGAAGACGGTCAACGCCTTCAGCCACATCCATGAGCATTCTTGCCTGTGCCATCAGCAAACATAGTCCTGGATATAACATACCACATGTACACATGAGCATATGTCTTGACCTCATCCTCATTAGCCTCATCGGGGCAATTAGCAAAGTTCCATGCAATCCAGGTGAAAGGAGCACCGGCTGTGACTCTTTCCTTCTTATTGTCTTCTTCTGGTTGCCGAGGCTCCGGAGGAACCATACCGATAAGGGCATGCATCTGCTCACGCCACCCATCAGAAACGGTGCTCATACATAGAGGATTACCCTTGATAGGAAGCCCGGTGATCATAGCAATATCCTGGAGCGTCACGGTCATCTCCCCAGTCCGAAGATGGAAACTGTGTGTCTCCGGCCTCCAAGGATCAACAAGCGCAATGATTGCTACGGCATTGAGGGGTGGCCTCGACCGGCTGACCAACTGAATGAAAGGGAGGAGTCCTGTCTCCCTTACATACGGTGTGTATCGCTCATCATACCGCATCCCCGAAAGGTTGACACCGTGAGACTGAAGCTTCAGAGGTTGAAGATCCTACAAAATTCATAATTACCTCCTGCTGCACCGACAAAGCGTACGACCGGTGTTGCTGGTCCCAGTGATCATTGAGAAACCAAACCATCCTAACAATTTCAAACAAAGCATTCTTGTCAACACGTCAACCTATGTATAACTTTTCCATAGAAATAACATATCAACCTATGTATCCAACCTATGTATAACTTTTCCATAGAAATAACATGTCAACCTATGTATCCAACCTATGTATATGTCAATACAAATAAACTAAACTAGGCCTACTTCATACAAATAAACTTTTCCATAGAAATAACATGTCAACCTATGTATCCAACCATATATTTTCAATAAAATAAACTAAACTAGAGTTTCCCAAATCAAACAAACCAAGGGTTCTAATACATGCAAGATTCTAATACAAGCAAGATTCTAATCTAATGTAATCAAATAAAGGTTCCCCAAACCTTCAAAATAGCATCTTTTCTATGGATAGAAATAAGGGGATCGGAGGAGAGTACCTTCTAGGATGGATTGGTGATGAAATCCACAGACCAAATCATCGGATCTAAAGGATTTGGGAGAGGGGATTGAGAGGGGGAGAGGAGGAAGCCATTGCGCCATTCTGTTCTGTAACCCCTCCTGGAACGAATGGGTGGGGTGGGGGGAGGGGGAGCGGGTGGCTGGCACGTAAGTCACAGTTCAACGCCTAAGGGCTAGGCGCTGCACATTACATGTGTGGAGCCTAGCTCGGTGGCCCTGCACTGCTTGGGGTGCGGGCCCAGGGCTACCACGGTGGACAGGGGTGCAACGCCCCAGAGGTGGGCGTTGCACCGTAGGGTGTGGCGCCTGTGTGTCGGGCGCCACACAAAAAGGTCAGGCGCGTGAAATAGTTTTAGGTGCAGTTCATTTTGTGAATTCATTGCGTGCACAGGTCAAAATTGTCAATTATGTCCAAACTGACGGCCTTGAATCTAGATGGTGTCGGCGCACCTGCTTGTCCCGGTGAGTCATCCCATCACACGATTTCAGATCATGGGAGATTTTTTTACAGCTGATCACGAGAGATCGTAGTTATACTTTCCATCACTCGACTGGAAGTTCAAGAAAATGGTTTAGGTACCACGTGGTACATGGGTAAGCAACCCAAACTTGATTAGGAAAATGGTTTAGAGCATCTGTAGCCAGACTTCTCAAACGTCGCCTATACGTCTGGGCGGACGGCCCGGTCAGTGACCGATCACAAAATCATGACCCAATCGGGTTCCTCAAACCGGTACTATATGTCTGGGCTGACCGGCACCATCCATATCCAGCTCATATCTAGGGCGGATATGAGTAGGCTCGGACGTGCCCGGGCGCGTCCGCCGGTCGGATCCAACAGACAAGACTCACCACAAAGTCCACCAAATGAGCTCGATCTTGCCGAACCAGTCATTTTGTTCTCCTCTCTTCTCCCTCCTCCACCCGGACCTCTCCTAAATCCGCGCCACCCTAGCTCATGCGTCATCCCAAAGCCTCAACACCACCACTACCGCCACAAAACTCATCCCCGGTCGTCTCGCCGCCTTGGACCCCGCCACGGTATGCCCGGCTAGTCTCAAACTATACCCTGCACTCTATGTGTTTGGCAAATTATCCAAGCAGTTTTTTGTGATTCTTTTGTAGGCAAACCGATGGATTCAGATGGTTCGTTGGATGAGGAGTATGGAAACATAGAGCTTGGTAAATTAGTGCAAAGGGAGTTCTTCAATTCCTCGTAGCCGGACAAAGATACCAAGATGATGATGATGATGATAATGATCATGAGCGACCAGAGGAAAATGGACAGGGAGGTGGAGCACATTCCAAACTTCAAGGATTTGGTCAAAGGGGGAGAGTTTTGAATCGGGGTAGAGTCACTAGAGCATGGCTGCTCTACAAGGGCTACTCCAATTCGGGCCAACACTCTCTGATAGATGGTTTTGTCGATGCTTCGGCATGTGCAATCCCTTCTTCTTGCGCGTGGTGGAGGGAGTGGAGGCACATGATCCGTACTTTAGGCTCACCGGGGATTGTTGCGAACAACTCTCTTTCTCTGCTAAGCAGCACGGTTGCTATGAGGATGCTTGCACTAGGTACTATCATCGATGTTGTTGGTGAGATGGTCCGGATGGTGGGAGCACATGCCTAGAGACAATTGTGAGATTTTTCCATGCCATGGTGCACGTGTTTGGAGAAAAGTATTTGAGAGAACCAAATGTGCAAGATACAGAAAGGTTGATGGCTATTGGAGAGGCAAGAAGTTTTTCGAGTATGCTCGGTTCTGCTAATTGCATGCACTAACAATGGAAGAACTGCCCCAAAGATTTGTGCGGTGTGTACCAAGGTCACATCAAAGAGGTCACCATCATACTCGAAGCAGTGGCATCAAAGGACTTGGATTTGGCATGCCTGATTCTCACAACGACATCAATGTGCTCCAGTGATCTCCTCTGTTCAGGAAACTTTGTAATGGGGAAGTGCTGCCATGCAACTACACCGTCAACAGGCATGACTACAATATGGGGTGCTGATGGTATTTATCCTTAGTGGGCAGCGTTTGTGAAGACCATATCTGATCCCCATGGCAACAAAAGGCCACTTTGCAACAATGCAAGAAGCGGCTAGGAAGGATGTGGAGAGAGCATTGAGAGTGTTCCAAGCTCGTTAGGAAAATTTTCACAGAGTTGCAATGATGTGCGAATCAGAGACTTTGTGGTAGTTGATGACATGCTGCGTCATTTTGCACAATATGATTGTCTAGGATGAGGTTGAAGGGTAGACTGAACCCATGATTTTTATAAGCCTGGAGAACAAGTCCACATCCTGAAACAAGATGCAAACAAATTATGAAGTTTCTGTAGATGCATCAGAATCTTCGATATTAGTAGGTGCACTTGCAACTACTCAATGATCTTGTGGAGCATATGTGGATCCACAATGAAAACCGAGGAAACCAAGGAGTTTAATGTTTGAATTGTGCACTTCAAATAAATTTTACGTTTTAACTATGTTTGCATTGTGAAACTACTCGATGATCTTGTGATATTCATGGATATGCATGGATTTGAGGGTTTAGATATGAGGAGTGTGGCTGTCCGGCAGGACATATGAGGGGTCATCCGGCACTATCCAGGGTTGTGTCCAGGCGCGTCTGCAGATGTTTGGGAGCCCAAATTTGCTAAGTCTATATGCTCTTAGATGATGAAGAAACTGCTTCGGTATTATCTGCTAAAAATTAAACTCCTAGTGTTCTCAAAGATCTCGCTAAGATATTGCATGTGCTTCAATTCAAAGGGAAGCTATTTTTTCTTGAATACCGTTCAAAAGGTTGTTTATTCATTAAAAAAGGACCGCAATAGCCAGCAAATGTTCTCTCTGGTCAATAACCAATAGCGGAACCTGGATGCCCATATTGGTTCCTATATATTCTACTAAGATCTTTATCGGTCGAACCTTATGATAACATACGTAATTCCCTTTGTCTGTCAGTATGTTACTTGCTCGAGATTCGATCATAAGTATCTTCATACCTACTTCAGTCTCGTTACCGGCAACCTTTACTCGTTTCGAATACATCATCTCGCAACTAACTCCTTAGTCAGTTTGCTTGCAAGCTTATTATGATGTGTATTACCGAGAGGGCCCAGAGATACCTCTCCGATACACGAAGTGACAAATCCTAATCTCGATCCATGCCAACTCAAGAGACACACTCGGAGATACTTGTAGAGCATCTTTATGATCACCCAGTTACGTTGTGACGTTTGATAGCACACAAGGTATTCCTCCGGTATCTGGGAGTTGTACGATCTCATAGTCAAAGGAATTTTTATGTGACATGAAGAAAGCAATAGCAATAAACTAAACGATCATATGCTAAGCTAACGGATGGGTCTTGTCCATCACATCATTCTCCTAATGATGTGATCGCATTATCAAGTGGGATCACATGTCTATGGTTAGGAAACCTTAACTGAGGGAGTCCTGGACTAGGGGGTGTCCGGATAGCCAAACTATCATCATTGGCCGGACTCCAAGACTATGAAGATACAAGATTGAAGACTTCGTCCCGTGTCCGGATGGGACTTTCCTTGGCGTGGAAGGCAAGCTTGGCAATACGGATATGTAGATCTCCTACCATTGTAACCGACTCTGTGTAACCCTAGCCTTCTCCGGTGTCTATATAAACCGGAGGGTTTTAGTCCGTAGGAGGAACAACAATCATACCATAGGCTAGCTTCTAGGGTTTAGCCTCCTTGATCTCGTGGTAGATCTACTCTTGTACTACCCATATCATCAATATTAATCAAGCAGGAGTAGGGTTTTACCTCCACCGAGAGGGCCCGAACCTGAGTAAAAACATCGTGTCCCTTGTCTCGTGTTACCATCCGCCTAGACGCACAGTTCGGGACCCCCTACCCGAGATCCACCGGTTTTGACACCGACATTGGTGCTTTCATTGAGAGTTCCTCTGTGTCGTCGCTCATAGGCCCGATGGCTCGTTCGATCATCAACAATGACGCGGTCCGGGGCGAAACTTTTCTCCCCGGACAGATCTTCGTATTCGGCGGCTTCGCACTGCGGGCCAATTCACTTGGCCATCTGGAGCAGATCGAAAGCTACGCCCCTGGCCATCAGGTCAGATTTGGAAGTTTAAACTATACACCCGACATCCGCGGAGACTTGATCTTCGACGGATTCGAGCCACAGCTGAGCGCGCTGCACTGTCACGATGGGCAGGATTTAGCTCTGCTGCCGGACAGTGCCCTGGAGGCCGCACAAGAGTCCGCTTCGACCCTTAACTCGGAGCAGACTGCGCCGATCGAGGATGGGTGGCTAGACACCACCTCGGGGGCTGCTATCTCTATGGTGATGGAGCCGAATACCGACCCTGTCCCTTGTGAAGCTCGTGACTCCAAGGTGCTGGACTCTTCTCCGGACCCCGAACCTTCCGCGCTCCTGCCAATCGAACCCGATTGGGCGCTGATCATGGAGTTCACCGCTGCGGACATCTTTCAGCACTCGCCTTTCGGCGACACCCTGAATTCGCTAAAGTGTCTCTCTTTATCAGGAGAGCCTTGGCTGGATTATGGCCAGGACGGTTGGGATGCGGACGGCGAAGAAATTCAAAGCCCACCCACCACCCACTTCGTAGCCACTGTCGATCACTTATCGACATGCTAGATTTCGACTCCGAAGATATCAACGGTATGGACGACGATGCCGGAGACGACCAAGAACCAGCGCCCACAGGGCACTGGAAAGCCACCACAACTCACGATATGTATATATATATATATATATATATATATATATATGGTGGATACACCTAAAGGAAGCGATAATTAGGAACAACGGGACGCTGCGAAGGAAAATTCCTCCGAAAAACAGCCTAAACGGCGACGCAAGCGCCGCCCAAAGTCCCGCCTCGACAACGACAACACCCATACAGACCCAGCCAAAGAGCAGGGCGAACCAGTGGACGACGAACATGCCCCCAAGCAACCATCCGAACAGGATGAATTGGATAGGCAACCCATCCCCGACGAAAACAACAGTCCGAATGATCTCACGCCGGACACATCGTTGGAGCAGAAGAACCTCCACAAAAGGCTCGTCGCCACTGCACGAAGTCTGAAGAAGCAGAAGCGGAAGCTCAAAACAGCGGAAGACGTACTCAGAATGAGATGGAGCAAATTACTCAAGACCGCAGACAAATACAGCGATAGTCGCCAAGCAAAGAGCTACCCGAAGCGCAAACTATTGCCCGAATTTGACGAGGAGGCCGTAGAGCCCCCAAAATCAAAAAGCAAAGAGGTCGCCCGGTCGGATAGACGACCACATGACAAACAAAGAGCGGCAAGCGGCGCCGCACACAAGACGGCACGTGATCCACATAAGGATCCTCGCAAAAAGGATGGCCTGGTCAGATCCATCTATGGGCCAAGAAAGCAAGCTCCAGAAGGCACCACAACACGTCGAGTATTTGAAAATCACGGCACACCCAAATACAGGGGCGCCACACACCCCCTATGTTTCACCGATGAGGTGCTGGATCATGAATTTCCAACGGGATTCAAGCCCGTAAATATAGAGGCATACGACGGAACAACAGACCCCGGAGTCTGGATTGAGGATTACATCCCGCACATACATATGGCTAGAGGAGATGACCTCCATGCCATAAAATACTTACCCCTCAAGCTTAAAGGGCCAGCCCGACATTGGATCAAAAGCCTCCCAGAAAATACCATTGGAAGTTGGGAAGAGCTCGAGGATGCGTTTTGGGCAAATTTTCAGGGGACTTATGTCCGCCCTCCGGATGCAGACGATTTAAGTCACATAACTCAACAGCCCGGAGAGTCAGCCCGCAAATTCTGGAACAGGTTCCTCACCAAAAAGAACCAAATAGTCGACTGTCCGGACGCCGAAGCCTTAGCAGCCTTCAAGCATAACGTTCGAGACGAATGGCTCGCCAGACACCTCGGCCAGGAAAAGCCAAGAACAATGGCCGCACTAACAAGCCTCATGACCCGCTTTTGCGCGGGAGAGGATAGCTGGCTGGCAAGATGTAGCACCAGCGACCCAAGTACATCCGAGGTCAGGGATGGAAATGGGAAACCACGACGCAGAAAGGACCAGCGCCGGACTAAGGAAAATGGCCCAAAGAGAACTGCACTCAACACCGGGTTCAAAAGCTCTCGGCAGAACAACAAAACACTGCCTCTCAAGGACAACAGCGACGAGCTATCTAACCTAAACAAAATCTTGGACAAGATATGCCAAATCCACAATACCCCCGGGAAGCCTGCAAACCATACCCACAGAGATTGTTGGGTCTTCAAGCAGTCCGGCCGACTTAACACCGAACACAAGAGGCTCGACACACCAAGTGAGGACGATGACGAACCCCACAAGCAGAGCACCGGAAAACAAAAGAATTTCCCACAAGAGGTCAAAACAGTAAATTCACTTCAAGTGATAACAGGGAAAAATAGAGCGGTGCCCACCAAAGTACGCGCCGCACGGTCCACCCCAGCGGAGTCCCGAAACTGGGTGTCAAAACCAATAACTTTCGACCATCAGGATTACTCCGGAAGTATCCGAAACGCAGGATGGACTGCTTTGATATTGGATCCTATAATCGACGGACTACAATTTACACAAGTCCTAATGGACGGCGGCAGTGATCTAAACCTGCTATACCGGGACACAATCCGCAGAATGGGGATACACCCAACCAAAATTCGCCATAGCAACACTTCCTTTAAAGGAGTGACGCTAGGCCCATATGCCAATTGTACGGGCTCCCTACTACTAGAATTGTGTTCGGTTCATCCGACAACTTCCGTCGCAAAAAGTTAATCTTCCACATCGCCCCATTTAAAAGTAGCTATCAAGCACTATTGGGACGCGAAGCTTTCACCCGCTTTAACGCAATACTGCATTACGCGTCTCTTACACTTAAAATGCCCGGTCCACGCGGCATCATCTCATTAAAGGATAACTTCGAGTGTTCCTCGACTACGGAAGAACGTGAGACTGCCTTGACAGCCACACACTAGTCCGGCTTTGCTGATCAAAGCCCCTAAACAGGTCATTCAGACCCCGGACACGGTTAGGCGAGTCCGGCATAAATAAACAAGGGGCTTACTAGCCGCGTACCCCTTTACAAGGGGCTCCACGCATGCACAAAAAGAGACAATAAAGCTCAATTTTATTCATTCTTTGAATCATACTCTGTTTATTTCAAAATACATCTTTCGCACGGACTCTTTTCCAACTAAGTTCTTCTCTTTTACAGATGAACACCGTGCGACACCCGTCCAGGATACGGCACAATGGAGACACAGGCGCAGACGTGCAGTAGGGACCCGATGCAAGGATTCTTTTCAGATTAAGACCCTGCGTAAACCTTTTTTACTGTCTCTTGTTGATACACATCCCCCGGTTTTTGCTATAACCGAGGAGGAATCTGGCGTTTTGGCATCGGCCGCGTCAGAAATTTTTGCGCGTACCTGGACACTAGGGGCTTAGGGCATTGTTCCGCCCGTTTTCATAAAGACCGAATACCTTAGGGAGTGTTCGGCGTCTCGAGTTAGGCCTTATATGCATCAGCTCCGAATCATGTCTTTGGTCAAATGTTGGGTTTGACCGGCTCCTGTGTTTTGCTGCCTTACGTTTCGCTTTATCGGCAAACGCGGCACCAGGAGAACTACTGCGATTGTGCCCCGGTTCGCCCAGGTGAGCACCTCAGTAGAGAAAGCCGAAAACTGACTGTCATGATATAGCGAGAGACTGGTCAACCACTCGATCGACTACCGGAATGTTTAGAATTCCTCCGCTTTAACGAAGGACCATTTCCCGGTCAGGCACATACGCGCCCCGAAATTCGGAGAGCACAGTGCCCCTAGGGGCTATATAGTAGCCCCACCATCGAACTCCTATGGCTAAGTGAAAGTGATAAAGCATTATAGTCCGGTTGCCTAGTTTGCTACGCTATCACCTCCTTCACAGGACCAAGACGTTGGAGTAAGTGTGAAAATGCGCTTTTTTTGCAAACACCCAAGCACTATGTGCGTGGGGGCTGAAGCCGAGGACTGCCATCTTTCAGGTTATATACACATATACGTTAACGGCCGCACAGGAGGTATTTTAACACTTGAACGCCCAAGTATAAAAAGCCCTTATATTATATTTGAAACATGGTTTCACAAATCATACATGTCATTTGAACATAACGTTTTTCGAGCACTGCGACTCTATTAAACGAGCGCCCTGCAGGATTTCCTCAAAATAGTGCTCGGCTGGTAATCGGCTTCTGTCCGAGTCCTGGGATGCAACGTCGGTGGCCTCCATCTCCGCCCAGTATATTTTGACACGGGTGAGAGCCATCCATGCACCATCTATGCATGCCGACCGCTTCATCGCCTTGATATGCGGCACCACATCAAGGAACTGCTGCACCAAGCCAAAATAACTCTTCGGCTCGGGCCTTTTCGGCCACAAATGAGCCACGACATCCTTCATGGCAAATCCAGACAACCTATTCAGCTCATCCCACTCGGCTAATCGATCGGTTAATGGAAGTGAACGCTCCGGACTATGGAATTGCGACCAAAAAAGCTCTTCCATTCCGTGATCCTTTTGGCCCCGGAAGTGTGCGACTGCGTCTGCAGCACTCGCCGCCAAATTCAGATAAGCATCCTCCGCACCCCACAACTGGCCCAACTGAGTATACGTCGGATCCGTGAATTTCCTACGTAGCAGAAAAGGCTTTCCAGCCGCAATATCCCCGGCCTGACGTAGCTCCTCCTTTATAGCCCTCATCGCGGAGCGGGCATCCTTGGCTTCGGCGGTGGCCTTCTTCAGGTCCTCTTGCTCCGCTCGGCGTTCTCTTTCAAGAAACTCATAGCGGTCGGTAGCATCCTTCAGCTTCACGGCCATTTCGGCCATTTCCTCCCTGCTTCGGCAGTGAACAGCCTGTTCGGCTTTTAGCTCTTCGGTCGCCTTCAAGGCAGCCGCATTACTTTTTCTGGCTTGCTCCTTGGCTCAGGCAAGCTCTGCCCGAAGGTCCTCCATAGCAGCGGCGCCATCTACATTAAGCATACATGTCGTAAGGCACGGGCATCAAGCTCCCTTACAAGGCGTCCGCGGAGAAGCCATATACCTTGTGACTCGTCAAGTTGTTTATTGACCAGCACGATGTCCGCATCTGCAACGTCAAGTTGCCACTTCAGTTCGGCAACTCTATCAGTCCGGCTGGCCACCGAACGCTCCACCACCTGAGTAGGAAGGGCGACATCTTATAACTGAGATTATGATCCTCGACACGCTGTCGCTTTTGACAACGTACCGAGTCTCAGGGGCTACTATCTATACAGGGCGCATTCTATGTGCAAAACTGTCAAAAGGTATATCATTTTTGCGTACCTCAAACCCCGTCAGTAAACTTCTGACGGCCTCATGCAACCCGCTCTCAGCGGATGAAATCCTTTCAATCACCGTACTCATCAACGTACGGTGATCTTCTGAGATAGACGCACGCCCGAGCAGATCCTTCAGCTCCTTCGGCCGTACACCAGTTGGTGCCGAACTCTTCGGCCCCGCCGGACTCGGGGAGAACCTCCGCGACGACACCTCAGGGTTCTCCGCCCCGCCTGACGGTGCGGCAGATGGAGGCGTTTCGCTCTCCATCATCTCCGGATGAAGATCCCCCGAAGATGAGCTCTGCTGAGAAGGGCTGAGATCTGAACTACAAGGTAAAACTTCGGTTATCTTCAGAAATAAAAACAGGGATGTCCCTTATTACAAAACTCCCCTTTCTACTTACGGCTCGCTAGAGGGCTGATTCCCTTGGGGAAATAGTGCGGCCGGGGCTTCTCCTGGCGCAGGGCCCTCTGCTGAAGATTTCTTCCCCCGCTTTGAGGCCTTGGCCTCCGGATCTTCAGAAGCGGTCCTCTTCTCCCCCTGGAAGGAGGGATTCTCGATCCCCCCTTTCTTAAGAGCCTCCCTAGCAGAGGCGGTAGTTTTCCCGTTTCCCCCTTCGCCCTCTTCCGAAGGCGCAGCCTCCAGCATCTTGATTAACACAGGATCCGTCGTGATCTCAGGGAGGGGGGCCGGACACCATATCAGTTTTGCTTTTGCTATCCACTCCTGTTCAAGGGATAGCTGGTTAAAGGGCAAGTTTATGATAAATGTATGGACAACATGTCCGGGCACATGACTACTTACTTGAGTATCTGGGCGATTGCAGCTCAGGCCTGCGTCCTCGGTCAGGTCCGGACACATCTCTTGTGATCCGAAGAACAGTTTATACATCTCCACGGGCGTCGCACCCATGAAGTGTTGGAGAGCTCATGGTCCCTCCAGATTGAATTCCCACATGCGGAGGGGGCGACGTTTGCAGGGCAGAAGGCGCCGAATCAGCATGACCTGCGCCACCACAACCAGATTGATCTCCCTCTCTTGGAGGTCTTGAATACGGCCCTGCAATAATGGCATGTCCTTGGACGGCCCCCAATCAAGCCCTTTGTTGACCCATGATGCCAGCTGTTGGGGAGGGCCCGAGCGAAAGGCAGGCGGCGCCACCCATCTGGTGCCCCTGGGAGCGGTGATGTAGAACCACTCCTGTTGCCACAAACCGAGCTCCTTTTGAAAAAAGCCCTCGGGCCACGGAGCGTCAGCTCTCTTGCTTATAACTGCCCCTCCGCACTCTGCCTGCCGCTCCTCGATCATCTTCGGCTCCATGTTGAAGGTCTTGAGCCACAATCCGAAGTGAGGAGTGGTGTGGAGGAAGGCTTCGCATACGACAATGGACGATGAGATGTGGAGGATGGACTCCGGATCCAAGTCGTGGAATTCCAGCCTGTAATAAAACATGAGCCCCTCACAAAGGGGTCCATCGGGAAGCCTAAACCCCGACGGAAGTGAGACACGAACACCACACTCTCACCAGGCTCGGGAGTGGGAATGACTTGCCCTTGGACGGGCAGCCTATGCGAAATTTCGCCAGTTAGATACCTGGCGTCTCTCAGCTTTAGCACATCTTCTTCCGTGACGGAAGAGGGCATCCACCGGCCCTGTAGGTCGGAGCCGGACATTGGCGAAGGTCCGAAGCGCCTGAATCTGGAGCCTTGGGTGTTGGAACTCGGGGCGAGGGGCGGATTCGATTGAAGATTGAAGAAAAGGAACAGGCCTTGGTCTTGTTATAAAGGGGTTGAATACCAAGAGTCGTCCCCATAGCCGTTTGGGACTCGCCTTCGATGGAGGGAGCGAGCCAACGGGTGCGGTTGGGTTACCCACGTCCGTATTGATGAGAATTCCGGAATAAGGGGACATGATCTCTGCTTTGACAAGACATGCCAAGGAAACCGCTTCGCTAAACGCGCTGAGGTGGAACAATAAAAACGATTCGAGTAAAGGCTTGGCCGTGGTGTGACGTCATGCCACGAAATACGTCAGCAGATTGAACTTGTGTGAATACTATTCTCTCTACGGTGGAATGTGGAATTTATTTTGCAGAGCCGGACACTATCCTGGTGTTCAAAATCTTCTATGGATTATTCGGAGGAGGAACCCGCCTTGCAATGCCAAAGACAATATGCGCGCCGGACTCGTCGTCATTGAAGCCTGGTTCAGGGGCTACTGAGGGAGTCCTGGACTAGGGGGTGTCCGGATAGCCGAACTATCATCATTGGCCGGACTCCGAGACTATGAAGATACAAGATTGAAGACTTTGTCCCGTGTACGGATGGGACTTTCCTTGGCGTGGAAGGCAAGCTTGGCAATACGGATATGTAGATCTCCTACCATTGTAACCGACTCTGTGTAACCCTAGCCTTCTCCGGTGTCTATATAAACCAGAGGGTTTTAGTCCGTAGGAGGAACAACAATCATACCATAGGCTAGCTTCTAGGGTTTAGCCTCCTTGATCTCGTAGTAGATCTACTCTTGTACTACCCATATCATCAATATTAATCAAGTAGGAGTAGGGTTTTACCTCCACCAAGAGGGCCTGAACCTGGGTAAAAACATCGTGTCCCTTGTCTCCTGTTACCATCCGCCTAGACGCACAGTTCGGGACCCCCTACCCGAGATTCGCCGGTTTTGACACCGACATTAACCATCTTTGATCAACGAGCTAGTCTAGTAGAGGCTCACGAGGGACACGGTATTTGTTTATGTATCCACACTTGTATTTAAGTTTCTGACCAATATAATTCTAGCATGAATAATAAACCTTTATGATGAATAAGGAAATATAAAATAACAACTTTCTTATTTCCTCTAGGGCATATTTCCTTCAGTCTCCCACTTGCACTAGAGTCAATAATCTAGTTCAAATGTCATGTGATTAACACCCATAGTTCACATCGCCATGTGACTAACACCCAAAGAGTTTACTAGAGTCAATAATCTAGTTCACATCGCTATGTGATTAATAGCAAAGAGTACTAAGGTGTGATCATGTTTTGCTTGTAAGAGAAGTTTAGTCAACGGGTCTGCCACATTTAGATCCGTATGTATTTTGCAAATTTCTATGTCTACAATGCTCTGCATGGAGCTACTCTAGCTAATTGCTCCCACTTTCAATATGTATCTAGATTGAGACTCAGAGTCATCTGAATCGGTGTCAAACCTTGCATCGGCATAACCCTTTATGATGAAACCTTTATCACCTCCATAACCGATAAGCATTTCCTTTGTCCTCTTTAGGTACCCAAGGATAATTTTGACCGATGTCTAGTGATCCACTCCTGGCAAGGCACACAACAGGTCTGGTACACAGCATGGCATAGTTTATAGAACCTATAGATGAGGCATAGGGAATGACTTTCATTCTCTCTCTATCTTATGTCATGGTCAAGCTTTGAGTCTTACTCAACTTCACACCTTGCAACATAGGCAAGAACCCTTTCTTAGACTGATCCATTTTGAAATTCTTCAAAATTTTGCCAAGGTATGTGCTTTGTGAAAGTCCTATTAAGCGTCTCGATCTATCCCTATAGATCTTGATGCCCAATATGTAAGTAGTTTCGCCAGGCCTTTCATTGAAAAAATCTTATTCAAGTAACATTTTATGCTATCCAGAAATTCTATATCATTTCCAATCAATAATATGTCATCCACATATAATATTAGAAATGCCACAGAGCTCCCACTCACTTTCTTGTAAATTACAGACTTCACCGTAAGTCTGTATAAAACCATATGCTTTGATCACCTCATCAAAGCGTATATTCTAACTCCGAGATGCTTGCACCAATCCATAGATGGATCGCTGGAGCTTGCACACTTTGTTAGCACCTTTAGGATTGACAAAACCTTCTGGTTGCATCATATACAACTCTTCTTTACGAAATCCATTAAGGAATGCAGTTTTGACATTCATTGCCAGATTTCATAATTATAAAATGCGGCAATTTCTAACATGATTCGGACAGACTTAAGCATCGCTAGGGGTGAGAAAGTCTCATCGTATTCAACCCCTTGAACTTGTCAAAAACCTTTTGCGACAAGTCGAGCTTTGTAGATAGTAACATTACCATCAGCATCAATCTTCTTCTTAAAGATCCATTTATTCTCTGTGGCTTGCCGATCATCAGGCAAGTCCACCAAACTCCACACCTTGTTCTCATACATGGATCCTATCTCAGATTTCATGGCCTCAAGCCATCTGTCGGAATCTAGGCTCATCATAGCTTCTTCATAGTTTGTATGTTCGCCTTGGTCCAATAACATGACTTCCAGGACAGGATTACCATACCACTTTGGTGCGGAACGTGTTCTGGTTGACCTATGAAGTTCAGTAGTAACTTGATCTGAAGTTTCATGATCGTCATCATTAGCTTCCTCTCTAGTTGGTGTAGGCATCAGGGGAACAGTTTTCTCTGATGTGCTACTTTCTAATTCGAGAGAAGGTACCTCATCAAGTTCTACTTTTCTCCCACTCACTTCTTTCGAGAGAAACTCCTTCTCTAGAAAACACCCGTTCTTAGCAACAAAGATCTTGCCTTCAGATCTATCATAGAAGGTGTACCCAATAGTCTCTTTAGGGTATCCTATGAAGATGCACTTCTCTGATTTGGGTTCGAGCTTATCAGGCTGAAGCCTTTTGACATAAGTGTCGCATCACCAAACTTCAATAAACGATAGCTTAGGTTTCTTCCCAAACCATAGTTCATACGATGTCGTCTCAACGAATTTAGAGGGTTCCCTATTTAACGTGAATGCGGTTGTCTCTAATGCATAACCCAAAAATGATAAAGGAAAATCGGTAAGAGACATCATAGAACGCACCATATCTAACAAAGTACGATTATGACGTTCGGACACACCATTATGTTGTGGTGTTCCAGGTGGTGTGAGTTGTGAAGCAATTCCACATTGTTTTAAATGAAGGCCAAACTCGTAACTCAAATATTCACCTCCACGATCAGATCGTAGAAACTTTATTTTTTTGTTACGATGACTCTCTACTTAACTCTGAAATTCTTTGAACTTTTCAAATGTTTCAGATTTGTGTTTCATTAAGTAGATGTACCCATATCTACTCAAATCATCTATAAAGGTTAGAAAGTAATGACACCTGCCGCGTGCCTCAACACTCATTGGACCGCATACATCGGTATGTATTATTTCCAATAAGTCATTAGCTCGCTCCATTGTTCCGGAGAATGGAGTTTTAGTCATCTTGCCCATGAGGCATGGTTCGCAAGTATCAAATGATTCATAATCAAGTGATTCCAAAAGTCCATCCACATGGAGTTTCTTCATGCGCTTTACACCAATATGACCTAAACGGCAGTGCCACAAGTATGTTGCACTATCATTATCAACTTTGCATCTTTTGGCATCAATATTATGAATATATGTATCACTATGATCGAGATTCAATAAACATTCACATTGGGTGTATGACCATAGAAGGTTTTATTCATGTAAACACAACAACAATTATTCTCCGACTTAAATGAACAACCATATTGTAATAAACACGATCTAATCTTGTTCATGCTCAACGCAAACACCAAATAACATTTATTTAGGCTCAACACTAATCTCGAAGGTAGAGGGAGTGTGCGATGGTGATCATATCAATCTTGGAAACACTTCCAACACACATCATCACCTCAACCTTAACTAGTCTCCGTTTATTCTGCAACTCCTATTTCAAGTTACTAATCTTAGCAACTGAACTGGTATCAAATACCTAGGGGTTACTACAAACACTAGTAAGGTACACATCAATAACATGTATATCAAATATACCTTTGTACACTTTGCCATCCTTCTTATTCGCCAAGTATTTGGGGCAGTTCCACTTCTAGTGACCATTTTCTTTGCAATAGAAGCACTCAGTTTCAGGTTTGGGTCCAGCTTTGGGCTTCTTCATGGGAGCGGCAACTTCCTTGCCATTCTTCTTGAAGTTCCCTTTCTTGCCCTTACCCTTTTTCTTGAAACTAGTGGTCTTATTAACCATCAACACTTGATGCTATTTCTTTGATTTCTCCCTCCGCTGATTTCAGCATCGCGAAGAGCTCGGAAATCGTTTTAGTCATTCCTTACATATTATAGTCCATCACGAAGCTCTACTAGCTTAGAGATAGTGACTGGAGAACTCTATCAATCACTATCTTATCTGGAAGATTAAATCCCACTTGATTCAAGTGATTGTATTACTTTGACACTCTGGGCTATTCTCCTCCATCTTGTAGGCAAAGTACTTTTCAGAGGTCTCATACCTCTCAACACGGGCATTGTCTGAAATACCAATTTCAGATCTTGGAACATCTCATATGTTCCATGGCATTCCAAAACGTCTTTTGAGCCTCGATTCTAAGCCGTAAAGCATGGCGCACTAAACTATCAATTAGTCATCATATCGAGCTTGTTAAACATTCATAACATCTGCATCGTCTGCTGCAACGGGGTTGTCACCTAGCGGTGCATCAAGCACATAATTCTTCTGTGCAGCAATGAGGACAATCCTCAGATCATGGACCTAGTCCGCATTATTGCTACCATCATCTTTCAACTTAGTTTTCTCTAGGGACATATCAAAAATAGGGGAGCTATATCGCGAGCTATTGATCTACAACATAGATAAGAAAAAAAAACTATTAAGACTAAGTTCATGATAAATTCAGTTCAATTAATCAAATTACGAATGAACTCCCACTTAAATTAACATCCCTCAAGGTATCTAAGTGATACATGATTCAAATCAACTAACCCATGTCCGATCATCACGTGAGATGGGGTAGTCATCAATGGTGAACATCTCTATGTTGATCATATCTACTATATGACTCATGGTCGACCTTTCGGTCTCCAGTGTTCCGAGACCATGTTTGTACATGCTAGGCTCATCAAGTTTAACCCAAGTATTCTACGTGTGTAAATCTGGCTTACACCCATTGTATGTGAACGTAGAGTCTATCACACCCGATCATCACGAGGTGCTTCGAAACGACGAACTTTGGCAATGGTGCATACTAGGGGAGAACAATTTTATCTTGAAATTTAGTGAAGGGATCATCTTATAATGCTACCACCGTTCTAAGAAAAATAAGATGCATAAAGGATAAACATCACATGCAATCAAAATATGTGACATGATATGGCCATCATCATCTTGTGCTTTTGATCTCCATCTCCAAAGCATCGCCATGATCTCCATCGTCACCGGCTCGACACCTTGATCTCCATCGTTGCGTCGGGGTTGTCTCGCCAACTATTGCTTCTACAACTATTGCTAACGCATAGTGATAAATTAAAGCAATTACATGGCATTTGTATTTCATACAATAATTAAGAGACAACCCTAAGGCTCCTGCTGGTTGTTAATATTACAAAACATGACCATCTCATACATCAACATATATCACATCATGTCTTGACCATATCACATCACAACATGCCCTGCAAAAACAAGTTAGACGTCCTCTACTTTGTTGTTGCAAGTTTTACGTGACTACGATGGGCTTCTAGCAAGTACCGTTGTTAACTACGCAAAAACCACAACGGTGATTTATCATGTTTGCTGTTTTAACCTTCTTCAAGGATTCGCCGTAGTCAAATTCGATTCAACTAAAGTAGGAGAAACAGACACCCGCCAGCCACAGATACATCTCCAACGTATCTATAATTTATGAAGTATTCATGCCATGTTTATAATATTTTTACATGATTTTGGTATGATTTGATTAGAACTAACCCGGACTTGTGCTATTTTCAGCAGAACTACCGTGGTGTTGTTTTTGTGCAGAATTAAAAGTTCTCGGAATGCGCTGAAAATCAACGGTTTGGAAAATATAAAAAATATTGGAATGAAAAGCTACCAGAGGGGAGTCCCGAGGCCAACACGAGGGTAGAGGGTGCCCCCCTAGGGCGCGCCCCCTACCCCGTGGACTCCCGTGGGCCCCCTTGATGTGAAATGGACGCCAACCCCTCCTATAAATCCTAAAAGCCCTAGAACAGAAGGGAGATCGGAAGTTCCGCCGCCGCAAGGCTCCAGAACCACAAGAGATCTATCTAGGCCCTCTCCGACACCCTGCTGGAGGGGGCCATCATCAACGGAGGCCATGGGGGAGGATCTCGGAGGGTCCATCATCACCATGAAGGCCAAGGACCAGAGGGAGAACCTCTCCCCATCCAGGGGGAGGCCATGGAGGAGGAAGCACAAGGGGGAGAACCTGTCCTTCTCTCTCTCTGCGGTGCCAGAGTGCCATGGGGAGGGGAACCATCACCGCGGTGATCGTCTTCATCAACATCACCATCATCATCATCATCCTCATCTCTTTTACGCGGTCCACTCTCCCGCACCTCACTGTATTCAGCTACTTGAATATGGTGCTTTATGCCACATATTATGATCCAATGATGTGTTGCCATCCTATGATGTTTTGAGTAGATTTCCTTTGTCTTTGGGTTGATTGATGATCTAGATTGGTATGAGTTGTATGTTTTATTATTGGTGTTGTCCTATGGTTCCCTCTATGTCGCGCAAGCGTGAGGGATCCCCGCTGTAGGGTTTGCAATATGTTCATGGTTTGCTTATTGTCCGCGTTGCGTGAGTGACTAAAACACAAACACGGATAAGTGGGTCATGGCGTATGGGAATAAAGAGGACTTGATACTTTAATGCTATGGTTGGATTTTACCTTAATGATCTTTAGTAGTTGCGGATGCTTCCTAGAGTTCCAATCATAAGTGCATATGATCCAGTATGTTAGCTTATGCCTCTCCCTCATATGAAATTGCAATAATGATTACCGATCTTGTTAACAATTGCCTAGGACGAGTCCGCACACTGACTCATCATTATTCCACACTCGCTATTTATAATACTTAAGTTATATATTCTAACTTTATGATAACAACACATACTTTTATATTTTAGCTCTTTGATATCATCCAAAGTTATCCTCTTCATACCCACAACATAGTTTTATTTCTCGTTTCTAGTTGGAAGCAAACATTTGGTGTACGTAGAATTGTATCAGTGGCAGATAGGACTTGATAGAATATTGATCTTACATTTAGCTCCTTGTGGGTTCGACACTCCATACTTATCACTTCCACCTTTGGAAATTCCTACAATGATTCCTTGCACTTGGGGATTATCAAGCTCTTTTCTAGCACCGTTGCCGGGGAGCAATAGCGTTGGGTTGATATTCTCGTGTATGCTTGTTTGCTTTCTTCACTCAGAGTTTTTGTTTTCCCTTTTTGTTTTTGTTTTCTTTAGTTGTGGGTGAAACTGATAACCCACAAGTATAAGGGGTCAATTGTAGCCTCTTTCGATAAGTAAGAGTGTCGAACCCAACGAGGAGCTAAAGGTAGAACAAATAATCCCTCAAGTTCTATCGACCACCGATACAACTCTACACACACTTAACATTTGCTTTACCTAAAACAAGTATGAAACTAGAAGGACTTTGTAGGTGTTGTTGGATAGGTTTGCAACAATATAAAGAGCACGTAAATATAAACTAGGGGCTGTTTGGATAAAGAAGCAATAAAGTTAGTATAGCGAGTGTGGAAAAGTGGTGGTAGGAGTTGTGAAATTGTCCCTAAGCAATTGACTACTTTACTAGACCGATAGCAAGTTTTATGTGGGAGAGGCCACTGCTAGCATGTCATCCCTGACTTGGAATTCTATGCACTTATGATTGGAACTATTAGCAGGCATCCGCAACTACTAACGTTCATTAAGGTAAAACCCAACCATAGCATTAAGATATATTGGTCCCCCTTCAATCCCGTATGCATCAATTTCTATGCTAGGTTGAAGATTCTGTCACTCTTGCCCTCCAATACATAGTCCTATCAACATACAACTAACCCTATGGTGTGATCCACGCGCACGCTCATATGATGGGCACCAAAGGACAGCAACATAACTACAAGCAAATTAAACCAATCATAGCAATTCACCAATTACCAAAAGGACAACGAAAATCTACTCAGACATCATAGGATGGCAACACATCATTGGATAATAATATGAAGCATAAAGCACCATGTTCAAGTAGAGGGTACAGCAGGTTGCGAGAGAGTGGAGCACTGTAGATAGATGGGGGAAGGTGATGGAGATGTTGGTGAAGATGATGGAGGTGTTGGTGTAGATCACGGTGATGATGATGGCCCCAGCGGCGTTCCGGCGCCACCGGGAGAGAGGGGGAGAGAGAGCCCCCCTTCTTATTCTTCTTCCTTGACCTTCTCCCTAGATGAGAGAAGGGTTTCCCCTCTGGTCCATGGTCTCCATGGCGTGGGAGGGGCGAGAGCCCCTCTGAGATTGGATTTGTCTCTCTGTCTCTCTCTGTTTCTGCCTTCCAGATTCTGCCCTTTCACCGTTTCTTATATTCCCGGAGATCCATAACTCCGATTGGATTGAAACCTTCAACACAATTTGTTTCCAGATATTAGCTTTCTTGCGGCAAAAGAAGAGTAGGAACTGCCTTACGGGGTGTCCACGAGGGTCAGGGGCGCGCCCACCCCCCTGGGGGGCGCCCCCTATCTCGTGGGCCCCTCGAGCATCGTCTCACGTTGATTCTTCTTCCCAAAATTCATAAATATTCCAAAAATATTCTCCGTACTTTTTTATCCCGTTTGGACTCTGTTTGATATGGGTTTTCTGCGAAACATAAAACATGCAATAAACACGAACTGGCACTGGGCACTGGATCAATATGTTAGTCGTAAAAATAGTATAAAAAGTTGCCAAAAGTATATGAAAGTTGAATGATATTTGCATGGAACAATCAAAAATTATAGATACGACGGAGACGTATCAGAAACATACAAAAAATTTAAAAGAATGAAAATACAAAAAGATTCACTTGCCTCATATGCCTAAGAAGTTTTTCAAAAGGAGAAGTGATTGGAAAGTTATGCATTGGAGAAGTGAGGGTCGACCTTGAACACTTGAGTTCATGCTCATGGAAACAATGTAGAATTTTTCATGGAAGTTTCTCTGAAAATAATTATCCCCTTGTATATATCCATTGTATTATAAAAATAATGTGCCAAGTTTTGGTTTTAGGATGATTAGATTGTTTATTTGATATGTGCAGTGCAAAAACAGAAACTTCGGTTGTAGCGCATGAATTTACATTTTTTACTGGAAAGTCAAACGGGTCTGAAACTTTTTGCACAGTACTTCTATACAATTTTTTAAGATTTTCCTAATTTTTTAGAATTTTTGGAGTTACAGAAGTATACGAAGTTTCCAGATCACTACAGACTGTCCTGTTTTTGACAGATTTTGTTTTCTATGTGTTGTTCACTTATTTTGATGAATCTATGGGTAGTATCGGGGGGTATGAACCATGGTGAAGTTGGAATACAATATATATAATGCTAATATGAAATTGGAATAAATTTACAACAGTACCTAAAGGTAGTGATTTACTTTATTATACTAACGGATCTCACAAAGTTTTTGTTAAGTTTTGTGTGGATGAAGTGTTCGAAGAACGAGGAGTTACCGATGTGATTAGAATAAAGAGAGGCGAGAGTTCAAGGTTGGGGGTGCCCAAGGCACCCCAAGTAAATATTTCAAGGATACTCAAGCATCTAGGCTTCGGGATGCCCCGATTGGCATCCCATCTTTCTTCTTCAACAATTATCGGTATACCTCGGTTTTTGTTTTGTTCACATGATTTGTGTCCTTTGTGTTTCTCTTTTTCTTCAAGAACCATACTAGTATGAGATAGCCCTTCATTGATTTATAGAATGCTTCATGTGCTTAACCTATATCTTTTGAGTATGGCCTTATAGAACGCTCTTTGTGCTTCACTTAAATATTTTGAGTATGATTTTATAGAATGCTTCGTGTGCTTCACTTATATATTTTTAGCTTGGATATTGGTTAATCTATATTAATTGTAGAATGCTCCATGAACTTTACTTATATCTTTTGGAGTATGAATAAGACTATCATCGAAAGTGGGTTTGGAAGAGGTCAACTTTAGGAAGTAATGATCCCACTATTTTGGAGGGTGTTGAATCTTAGTGTGATATTTACGAAAGTGTATTTGGAGAGGTCTTGACTTTAGTTAGTAATGATTCCACTATTTCAGAAGAGGTTCCAATTGATTATGAGAACAAAGTTGCTATCTATGATGATTATTGTGATGCCATGTATGCTATAAAGAATAATGTTAACCATGAAACTTGTCATCATGATTTTAATTTTCAATCGGATTATGCCTCACATGATAGTTATTTTGTTGAGTTTGTTCTCACTATTCCGAATGAGAAGAATTTTGCTTGTGTGGAGAGTAGTAAAATTTCTATGTTTGTAGATCATGGAAAGAATGCTTTAGGTGATGGTTATGTTGTTGAATTCATTCATGATGCTACTGAAAATTATTATGATGGGAGGAATATATGCTTGTTGGAATTGCAGTAATATCAAGTTTCCTCTCTATGTGCTTAAAGTTTCGAAGTTATGCTTGTTTTGCCTTCCTATGCTAGTTGATTCTTTTTCCCATAAATTGTTTTCTCATAAAATCCCTATGCATAGGAAGTGGGTTAGACTTAAATGTGCTAGTCATATGCTTCATGATGCTCCTGTTATGTTTTCATTCTTATCTTTCATGTGAGCATCATTGACATCATCATGCCTAGCTAGAAAAGCATTAAAGAAAAATGCTTGTTGGGAGACAAGCCAATATTTACCCTTACTGTTTTTGTGCATTCACATGATTAAGCTACTGTAGTAATTTTATAGCTTTTGCTTCAATAAAGTGCCAAGTAAGACCTTTGGGATGGCTTACGGTGATAGTTGATTTGATCTTGCTAAAAAAAAGAAACTTTTGCACTCATTGCCAGAATTTTAAAAAATCACAGAAGCATGATTTAGATCTGAAATTTTTACAGAAGATTGATATACAAATTTCCTAGGTTGTCCTAATTTTTCATAATTTTTGGAGTAGCAGAAGTATGGTTTCTGTTCAGATCATTACAGACTGTTCTGTTTCTGGCAGATTCTGTTTTCAACGCATAGTTTGCTTATTTTCTAGTTTCTATGGCTTATATTGCTCAATATATATTGTAGAAATGATATGGTATAGTAGGCATTGTGTGAGGACAATTATGAATATTGTCTTTGACAGTACCAAAGTGAATGATTTACTCTTTATCATACTAATACATCTCACGAAGTTCCATTAAGTTTTGTGTGATTGAAGTTTTCAAGTTTTAGGTGAGATATCGATATGAGGAGAATAAGGAGTGGAAAGACCCTAAGCTTGGGGATGCCCAAGGCACCCCAAGGTAATATTCAAGGAAGACTCAAGCGCCTAAGCTTGGGGATGCCCCGGAAGGCATCCCCTCTTTCGTCTTCAAAACCATCAGTATACCTTACTCAGAGCTATATTTTTATTCATCACATGATATGTGTTCTGCTTGGAGCGTATTTTCATTTTACTTGTTGTTTGAATATTGGATCTGAAATCTTTAATAATAAATCATTGGGTCTGAAATCTTGAATGAGAGACAGAGAGAGAGAGAGTCCTCCCATGGCTAGTTAATTATTTGACTAGTCAGTGTTCTTCACTTTTATCTTTTTGGAGTAGTTTGTCATTTACTCTCGTGCTTCACTTATATCCTGTGAGTAAATGGTTGAATGAACTGAATATCATAAATCTGAATTTATATATGTTTCATATGCTTATACCATGGGGAGTAATGACTTCGCACATAATAAGTATAGGTGGTAAATTTATTGGAAGTTAGCAAACGCAATATTGGTCACTTGAACAATTCATGAAAGAATATTGAAGAAAGAGAGATTTCATATATAAATATACTATCTTGGAAATCTTTTATACTTGTGAGCACTCATTAAAATATGGCATGCTAAAAAGTTGATGTTGGACAAGGAGGACAACTTAATGGGTTATGTTTTCTTATATTCGAATAGAAGTTATATTTTCATGGATCCTCCAACATGTTGAGCTTGCCTTTCCCTCTCATGCTAGACAAATTCTTTGCACCAATTAGAGATACTACCTGTGCTTCCAAACATCCCTTAAACCAGTTTTGCCATAAGAGTCCACCATACCTACCTATGGATTGAGTATGATCCTTCAAGTAAGTTGTCATCAGTGCAAGCAATAAAAATTGCTCTCTAAATATGTATGATCTATTAGTGTGAAGAAAATAAGCTTTATACGAACTTGTGATATGGAATAAATAAAAGTGACAGACTGCATAATAAAGGTCTTTATCACAAGTGGCAATATAAAGCAATGTTCTTTTGCATTAAGATTTTGTGCATCCAACCATAAAAGCGCATGACAACCTATGCTTCCCTCTGCGAAGGGCCTATACTTTACTTTTATCTTCTACCCTTATACAAGAGTCATGGTGATCATCACCTTTCCTTTTTACACTTTTTCCTTTGGCAAGCACTTTGTGCTGGAGCGATCCGGATATATATATCCACTTGGATTTAGGTTTTCATAAAGTATTATTGTTGACATTACCCTTGAGGTAAAAGGTTGGGAGGCGAAACTATAAGCCCCTATCTTTCTCTGTGTCCTAATACAACTTTGAACCCATAAATATCATGTGAGTGTTGGCAATTGCGAAATATTAAATGATAGTTGAGTATGTGGAATTTGCTAAATCGAAGCTTTTCCATAGAATCTTCTTGAAAATAAGATGAATTGCAATTGTTTGATGACTGAGAACATAGTTTGTTAGTTTCAAGAAAGTTTATGATCTATACTTTAACATGTGAATAGCTTGTTACTTGATCATGAGAAGTTTTATGAGTTGAGCTATTGTTATGATATATAATGATGCTAGAAAAGGTGACTGAAATTATCATTAATCAAACATGTGCACTTGCTAGCATTCACACTTCATAAATTATTTCTTTTATCATTTACCTACTCGAGGACGAGTAGGAATTAAGCTTGGGGATGCTGATACGTCTCCAATGTATCTATAATTTATGAAGTATTCATGCCTTGTTTATAATATTTTTACATGATTTTGGTATGATTTGATTAGAACTAACCCGGACTGACACTGTTTTCAGCAGAACTACCGTGGTGTTGTTTTTGTGCAGAAATAGAAGTTTTCGGAATGCGCTGAAAATCAACGGAGAATATTTTTGGAAAATATAAAAATACTGGAATGAAAATCTACCGGAGGGGAGTCCCGAGGCCACCACGAGGGTGGAGGGAGGCCTTCCCCCTAGGGCGCGCCCCCTACCTCATGGACTCCTCGTGGGCCCCTTGACATGAAACGACGCCAACCCCTCCTATAAATCCTAAAAAAACCAGAACAGAAGGGAGATCTGAAGTTCCGCCGCCACAAGCCTCCAGAACCACGAGAGATCAATCTAGGCCCTCTCCGGCACCTTGCCGGTGGGGGCCATCATCACCGGAGGCCATGGGGGAGGATCTCGGAGGGGCCATCATCGCCATGAAGGCCAAGGACCAGAGGGAGAACCTCTCCCCGTCTAGGGGGAGGCCATGGAGGAGGAAGCACAAGGGGGAGAACCCCTCCTTCTCTCTCTCGGTGGCGCCGGAGTGCCATCGGGAGGGGAATCATCGCCATGGTGATCGTCTTCATCAACATCACCATCATCATCATCATCCTCATCTCTTTTACGCGGTCTGCTCTCCCGCACCCCTCTGTAATCACCTACTTGAACATGGTGCTTTATGCCACATATTATGATCCAATGATGTGTTGCCATCCTATGATGTTTTGAGTAGATTTCCTTTGTCTTTGGGTTGATTGATGATCTAGATTGGTATGAGTTGTATGTTTTATTATTGGTGTTGTCCTATGGTGCCCTCCGTGTCGTGCAAGCGTGAGGGATCCCTGTTGTAGGGTTTGCAATATGTTCATGGTTTGCTTATTGTCTGTGTTGCGTGAATGACTGAAACACAAACACGTATAAGTGGGTCATGGCGTATGGGAATAAAGAGGACTTGATACTTTAATGCTATGGTTGGGTTTTACCTTAATGATCTTTAGTACTTGCGGATGCTTGCTAGAGTTCCAATCATAAGTGCATATGATCTAAGAAGAGAAAGTATGTTAGCTTATGCCTCTCCCTCATATGAAATTGCAATAATGATTACTGATCTTGTTAACAATTGCCTAGGATGATTCCGCATACCGACCCATCATTATTCTGCACTCGCTATTTATAATACTTAAGTTATATATTCTAACTTTATGATAACAACACCTACTTTTATATTTTAGCTCTCTGATATCATGCAAAGTTATCCTCTTCATACCCACAACATAGTTTTATTTCTCGTTTCTAGTTAGAAGCAAACGTTCGGTGTGCATAGAGTCGTATCAGTGGCAGATAGGACTTAAGAGAATATTGATCTTACCTTTAGCTCCTTGTGGGTTCGACACTCCATACTTATCACTTACACCTTTGGAAATTGCTATCATGATTTCTTGCACTTGGGAATTATCAAGCTCTTTTCTGGCGCCGTTGCCGGGGAGCAATAGCGTGGGGTCGATATTCTCGTGTATGCTTGTTTGCTTTCTTCACTAAGTAGTTTTTGTTTTCCCTTTTTGTTTTATTTAGTTGTGGGTGAAACATAAAAAAAATAATGAAAATACAAAAAGATTCACTTGCCTCATATGGCTAAAAAGTTTTTCAAAAAGAGAAGTGATTGGAAAGTTATGCGTTGGAGAAGTGAGGGTCGACCTTGAACACTTGTGTTCACGCTCATCAAAACAATGTAGAATTTTTCGTGGAAGTTTCTCTAAAAATAATCACCCCCTTGTATATATCCATTGTATTATAAAAATAATATGCCAAGTTTTATTTTTAGCATGATTAGATTGTTTGTTTGATATGTGCAGTGCAAAAACGGAAACTTTGGCTGTAGCGCGTGAATTTACATTTGTAGCGTGTGAATTTACATTTTTTACTGGAAAGTCAAACGTGTCTGAAACTTTTTGCACAGTACTTCTATACAATATTTGTTTATTTTCCTGTTTGTTTAGAATTTTTGGAGTTACAAAAGTATACGAAGTTTCCAGATCACTACAGACTGTCCTGTTTTTGACAGCTTCTGTTTTCTATGTGTTGTTCACTTATTTTGATGAATGTATGGGTAGTATTGGGGGTATAAACCATGGTGAAGTTGGAATACAATATATATAATGCTAATATGAAATTGTAATGAGTTTACAACAGTACCTAAAGGTAGTGATTTACTTTATTATACTAACGGATCTCACAAAGTATGTGGACGAAGTGTTCGAAGAACAAGGAATTACCGATGTGAGAAGAATAAAGAGAGGCAAGAGTTCATGCTTGGGGGTGCCCAAGGCACCCCAAGTAAATATTTCAAGGATACTCAAGCATGTAGGCTTGGGGATGCCCCAGTTGGCATCCCATCTTTCTTCTTCAGCAATTATCGGTATACCTCGGCGGCCATGGCCAATGCGCTATGCGGCGGCGGCGGCAGCGTGGCGGCGCCATGCAGAGACTTGGGCACCACAGCTACGAGGAGCTGGCAGCTAGCTAGCTAGCGGCGGTGCTGGCAGCGGCAACAGCTAGCTAGCCCAGTAGCTCGCGGCTCGAGCAACAACGATAGTAAGCAGGATGGCAGCAGCAGAGGTGGCTGCTAGGGTCCGGTGATCGCCGTCGTCGAGGTGTTCCGACGAGGTCGTGCTCGGGGAAGACCGTAGCGGGAGCTGAAACTTCCCTCCCGCCAACCGTTTCTATGTTTTACAGGCCCTTGTAAAAAAGAGCTAAAATCCCGTAGATATGGAGGAAATGAGCTGCGGTTTGGAGGATCCCTCAAAAAAATTCATGGATGGACGAATATACGGGATCTGTTCCTTCCGGCAAATTAGCCTCTGTCCCAAAATAACAGTTATTTTGGAGGATGGCCCGGTTTGTGGGATCTGCTAGAGATGCTCTTATGAACCTCAAAACAAAGAGTCTTCTTCTTTTATTATAAAAAAAAAGAAGAGTCTTCTTCTTTGTTCTAGATACTTCCATACTTTAATTCTATAGCTACAATTCAATTTAGATGAGAGGGATGACAAGAATCAAATCTACATCTTATTCTTAATGCAAATGTGACTCTGAATATACACCTTAGCTTATTCTAATATGGTATATCAATACTCAGTCGTACTTTCGTTATCTAAACTCTCACGTGTGAGGCATGTGTAGCTTACTAGTATCATATAGTATGCATGGTTGTATGTGACAATGTACGAAAGATTATGGTATCCATGTTAGTATGCATGATAATATCCTTAGCAGTCTTCTTCGTAAGAGCATTAGCTAGAAGTGTTACTAGTTTTACATTGATGTGTAATACCCAAATATCAAGTGCTTCCAATTGATTTACCTTCATGAAGGCTAAATAACAAGTAGTCGTTTCAATTAGATACACATTTAAGTTGCATCACACGAAACAAAGATTGCCACTGGATCTTATCCAACTTGCTATTATTTATTCTAAGGATGAGGAGCAAGGCGAAGTAGGCGTAGGACATGCATTATCTTATCTGTGATGTGTCATCCGTAAGCTATCAATGTGTTCAGTTACATTTCCTTACGTACTACATCCTTATACAAATATATGTGTATTACAGGTTTGATATAATGTAGTCGTCTAGTTCCCTACAGTTTGGTATATGTGTTATTGTGATGTAAGTTAAAAACTAAGAATGTTCTTCTTGGTATGTCAATTCCTATGTCATAATGCCATTTGTTCCTTTTTGCATACCAGGAGATATTATTGTGACATTTTTGTTGCATTGTACAAATATACAAAGTCTTCCCGCTAAGTGGATAACTGGCTATGAAATGCAACATGTGGTAATTCCTTCAATAATCCAATTAGATTTTGAGCCAACTCTTTTGGGCTCATGAGTGGTTGTGGAAATAAGATGTCCTCTCCCCAACTTATTCTAGAAGCCCAACCTAAAAAATTTAGAAGCCTATTGATTAAGGATTAACTAGTAGACTTCTAAAATAAAATTTTAGGTTGAGATTCTAGAATAAGCACGTGAGGGGTAGCTTATTTCCACAGCTAGTCATAAGCCCCAAAAGAACTAGCGTGTTAGCCGGGGCAGCACAAGCTACTAAAGCGGCACAAAAGCTTCAACATTACATAGAGGAGGTGCAAAAGCAGTCCGAAACAAGGATGATGGAATATGAGTTTGCCGCATTGAGAATGGAAGAAGCATGATGTAGCGGCCAAGGTACTTTATATGTAATTATTTGTATGTTAAGCTTCCTAGTTCAATGTATGTGTATATGACATGAAATGAAATGTAATGTAAAAGATTGAGTATTTGTACTTATGAAATGGATTATTGAAAATATTTGTACGTTATGCTGGGATTTGTATTGTTGTGAAGCATGGGGCTGCATTGCTAGCAACCAGCTAGACTATTATGCTGCTAATAGTGTAGAGTCCCAATCTTCCGACTTTAATATGAACATCATTGAACGGCCACATAATGACGGTAGTCAGTGATGGTATATATCTTTGCCTTCATTGTTCCGGTTATCACTAAAGGGAGAACTCGTCTGTGAAAATATTTATCACTAACCGGTCGACTGGCCGGTCTATGATATAGCGGTCATCATTGACCCTCAGGCATTGACTAGTCGAGAATTCGTCTGTGATGATACAATCTGACCGGCTAGTGTTGTTCGAATCTATGGTAGTCTAACCTTTAAAAGGCATAACCGTTATATAGTGTTTCTCAAACAAAAAAATAGTTGTATAGTGATTATGTATAAATAAAGATGAATTCATTAATTATGGGGTACACATTGTAAGAATTGCTCCGAAAACTCCTCCGGTGATGACATGTGGTATTGTGCATATGTACCGCTTGTTACCACCAAGGAGTTCTGGTGGGTTTTTCCCACCATGGGAGGATGGAAAAGTACTTGACTTTTTTGTGGCATAGGATTTTCAAACTGAAGCATCTTTTGAACCAATCGTCTAAACTACAAATATTTTTGCAGTTGTGTGCTCTCACAGAGGCCTTCCAGTTAGATCCCATGTTGATGGGTTTCGATGAACTTTTTCTCGAAAGTAACTTGTGCTCCCATCAAGAACATGGTAACTTGTGCTTCATGCACTAACAGAGGTGTACTCCCCATGTACAGTGTACTCCCATGCAGTATAGGTTGTGCTCGTATGTAGTGCAACTTGTGCTTCGTGCACAATACAACTTGTACTTCCCGCACATTACAACTTCTACTTGCCGCATAGTACAACTTGCACTCCCTGACACAACCTATACTCTCCGCGCAATGTAACGTGTACTCTTCATGCTTTGGAATTTTTTTTCTCCATAAGCGTCTCCGTAAACATCAAAGCATTGGATATGTCTTAACTCGAGTTTTGAAAAAAGAAACCATTGGAGTTCTGGACCGTTTATGCGGAACATTACGAAGGGCTCGGGCCATCTTGTGCACATGTATATCCAGCATGGACCTATGCGTGGAGATCGAGACCTCCTGTTAGCCGCCACCTTGTGCACCCAACTCACAACCTAGCGTGCACACGCCCCACTTCCTTGGGCCGACCCAATAAGCGTGTTGCCCTCTTGTTGGCGGTTGAAGGCTTGACCGTTCACTGGTTGACCATTTACTTTTGGTAAAATAATCTTGAACTTGATATTCTTTCTGAATTTGAAAAATATTCATGAATTTTTAAAAAGTTCACCAATCTGAGGAGCAAAGTTCGGGAATTTGAAATTTTTTACATATTTTAGAAAAGTTCAAGAACTTTTAAAAAGTTTGTGGATTTGGAAAAGGGAAAAACTTGCATTCAACCAACCAATCTTTTCTCTTACGTCTGCCCGTGCCATGTGTCTTGATTGGGCCCGCGCACCGCATCTCTCCTTCATCCTTATCTCCGTGGAACCCTCGCCACAAAAGCATATATGTAGCCTACTTCCATTCCTGCAACTGGTCACTTGTTTCAGAAAGCAAACCACAACAAATGATATGTTGGAGACCGACTAGAAGGTAACTCAGTCGGCGGTGGCCTCCCTGACCATGGCGGAGGGACCAGGGTGGTCGGGCCCGAGCGGTTGCCGTTGATGCCGCTCACCAGGGGAGAGCCTCATCCAGTGAACCCAAGAGGGACTGCGACAACGACGCAACCATCTTTGGGGACGACGCGCATCCCCCCTGTCACCTCAGCCGTGGTGCGAGCCCGGCAGGTGGTTTCCGTCAGCGGCGGGCAAAGCGGGTGCAGGGCCAGTGTCGCAACACCGTCGGCTCGGCCTCGCGCGCCGTGTGCCCGCCGGGCCGTGCGGCTGCACATTGATGACTTTCTGCAACAACGGCAAAGTTCCAAAACGATGACGACAACTAAGCTAGTGTTCCTGCATCAACATCTCTTATTGCAAAAAACTTCCGCAACATCCTTCGTGTTGCAAAAGCCTTTTCTGCGACATCATCTATGCCAAAAAGCTTGAAAGAAATTCTGCAATACAACTCTGTTGCAATAATGAGGAACACAGAGTGTGATCCTTCGGAGGGAAAGGTTCTGCAACACTGCCTATGTTGTAATAGTGAGGACGAGGTTGGGTTGGATGTCGTCAGATCTAAAGGTTGCCGACGCGTAGCAAGCCCTCATACATTTGAAATAAAAAGAGTACATGAATTTGAAAAAAAGTTCACAAATTTGATGAAAGTTCACATATTCGAGAAAAAAGTTCACTAATTTATAAAAAGTTCAAAAAAAGAAAACAATAATGGAGAAAAAAGGGGGAAACGAACAAAAACTAGTAGAAAAGTCTCATCTCATCAGAAAAACGTAGGAAAAAACCCGTACAAGAAGCAACTTATAGCTAACCGATCTCGCTGGAATGTTACATGGGCCGACCCAGGATGGGCGCACGTTTAGTTTTGTGTTTTGTTTAGTTTTCCCATTGTCACGTTTGTTTTTCATTTTACTTTTATTTTAAAATTTTCCTGCATGGTTTCTTCCGGGTTTTTTCTTCACTTTCCCGTTTTATGTTCATGTTCTTTTATTATTTTTCTAGTTCTATTCCTAATTTTTTGATTCTTAATTTTTTAATTAATGACTATTTGTCAAATTCGTGAATTTTTAAAACTTTCTATACAATTTCGAATTCACAAACATTGTTTGAACTTGTGATCATTTTCCAAATTTGTGAACATTTTTCGAATTCATGAACTTATTTTAATTTCGTGGACATTATTAGAATTCGTGAACTTTTTCAACATTTTTTTAATTCATGATTTTTATTTGATTTCGTGAGCAATTTTTGAACTCATGAACCTTTTTTCAAATCTGTGAATGTTTTTGTACTTCACAAACTTTGTTGAATTCGTGATTTTTTTTTCAAATTTGTGAATGCTTTTTGAATTCATAAACTCTTGAACATTCTTTGTTTGTGAAGTTTTTTTAGAATTCATGAACATATATTTGAATTTTACGACATTGTTTTGAATTAGAAAACCGACCTGGGTAAAAGAAACCAAGTGTAAGAAAAAAGAACCCACGCAAATGGGCCAGCCCATTAGCTAAATGTTGTGAGTGCTCCCCTTGTACTTATCACATGAAGCGATACATATCACTGTCTTCTTAAGGCGCCAAATAGGGATCGGTGGGGAGATCTACATGGTTTTCTTCCTCGTTCTTCGCCAGTTTCGGGCATTTGGAATCCTATATACTCCCTCCGTCCAAAATTCTTATTTTAGATTTGTGTAGATACGTTGATACATCCGTATCTACACAAATCTATGACAAAATTTTTGGGACGAAGGGAGTACTTAAGTGATTGATCTACACTATTTCTATTTATCTCAACATGCATATATGCCACATCATCACATATGTCACTGTCACATCATCAACTTCTCTACTTTCATATCTCCCGATATACATGTACGGGAAATGCTACCTAAACACACACACAACCCACTTTATGAACCTCACTACTTTATTTCTCACAACATGCATGAGAAATACTCCATCCGTTCTTAAATATTTGTCTTTGTAGAGATTTCAAATAAACTATCACATACGGATGTACATAGACATATTTTAAAATGTAGATTCACTCATTTTGCTTCGTATATAGTCACTTAATGAAATCTCTAAAAAACAAATATTTAGAAACAAAGGAAGTAGTAATTATATTCTATAATACGAGTACTACTCCCTCCTGTTTGAAATTACTCGTCAAAAAATGAATGTATCTAGATGCATTTTAGTTATAGATACGTTCATTTTAATTTATTTTTATGACAAGTAATTCCGAACTGAGGGAGCATATCGCAACCAATTCCGATGACAATGCAAGGCGTATTATCTGAAGTTTCGTACGAAGACCGTGCCTGACTGCGCATTATTTGCCCATGAACGAGCACTGTTGACCATCGACGAGATTGGAACACGCCAGATTCTGCAGCGCAGCATCCGCCGATTTCACCCGTGTCTAAACCAAGGGGCACCGCGGAAACGGTGCGGCGTGTGCAACCATGCTTCAGTTTTGGCTCCCCAAGTTGAGCCTGCCCAAGCTGCGGCCGTTCTGTGGAAGGCAGTCGTGCAGCGTGCTAGGCAGAAGGCAGCCTGTGTTAACTAACTAACCTACGACTACCAGATTATACGTGTGGCCGTACGAAGTGACTAGGACTTTTCCCTCGGAAAAAAGTGACTAGGACTTGGGTCACTTCAAGGCCGACGGAACGAGTGAACGATCGATGGAGCGACGGGCGAGCCCACTCGTTCTTCTTCCACGGCCACG
>NC_041387.1:413068123-413113421 GCF_002162155.2 Triticum dicoccoides
GAACACAGCCGCCCCCCTTGGCACTGGGTGTGGTATCAGGTAGTTTCGCGCATAAGAAAGAAAAGCGATCGCGATCTCGCCTGCCAACGAGTGCATCCTTCCGCCGTCGCCCTCTCCAGGAGCCGTCGGTGGTAAGGTGGATCGTGGGCATTCACGCGTCTTTTATGCTTGTTTAGGTTTTTAGGTTGTTCATCGTCTTCAGGGGTTAAATTAAAAATCTTTAAATCCTTCCCTACGAGGCGATCGGTCATATGGTTTGGAATGGATTTAAAATCCAGTATGTTCAAGCAACGATGGCGTGACGGCGGGAACATCCTCGTGGTGGACTTATGTCCTCGGGATCAGCCGTTGCGACGGTGTTTGCTCCAGCGCCGGCGTGAAGCTTGTGAGGTAATATAGGAGCGGATGCAAATTGTGGTATGCATCGACGACATTTGGAAGATGGTGGATTGTGTGCTGGGTTTGTGGTTCGTGGATGGCAAATATGGTTTTCTTCTCCACGTCTTAGTCATGCGGCGGTAACAGATATGAAGTTCGATGGCGTGGCGTGTCTGGGGTGTTATTCCGGTCTGATTCGTTCAATGGTAATGGGTTCGTCTTTGATGAGCCACCTCGGAGGTCCGCAAAGCTGCATATCAGCGATGGAGCCACTTTGAGCTCAAGTGAGGAGATGACCCGTCATTTTATTATGCCTGCTGATTGTAGAGGCAGGTGATAGACATTTTTTCGATAAAGGGGATGGGATACGTTAATATCGCGAAGATACCAATTACACCCAGCTCTGCACTAACAAGATATCGAAAGACATCAAGGATACAGATAGCCAAGAACAAAAATAAAAAAGAGAGAAAAAACAAAGATCCCGTCGCAGTGGTAAAATACTCGCAACAACAACACTCTAACCACCACCAAAGACATTACCCGAACTACAGAAGAGGTTCTCCAAAAGCGACGCCTCCAAAAAAGAAACGATGCACAAACGTTGTCATCGCCCAATCAAAGATCTTGAGTTTTCACCCCGGAGAGAGACCGAGATCCTCAAAACAATGCCTTTGCAAGACCATTGCCAGGTACAACCAATGAAAGCCAGACCTTCGCCTTTCACCCTCTAGATCACGGCTCGGTATTCGAGAAGCACCCCCAAAAATATTGTCCACCTATGTTGCCGCCCCCTCCTGCCAAGGCCGTCGCTGCAAGTCCTCAACACCCGACACACAGGAAAAAAACTTGTGTCGCCATTCTTCAACGCTACTAAAACTCATGTCTGCCATTACAAGTCTTCGATCGTAACCACCATGACTTTATTCACCATTGTCAATCTTGTGGAAATCTATACGTAGATATGACCCATGGCACTGGCACTGGCAAGACAACAAAGCTTCACGCCACGCCCTCATGAAGCCTCTCTGGCCGAAGATGAGGGCACGCCTGACTGGATCAATTCTGATCTAGATATCCAGTGGCGCCATGCGCCAAAAGCTGAGATATCTGAGAGAAAGACCGGAACCCGTCGGTGTCGAGATCGAGGAGGCCGACATGCAGTAGATCAAAATTACGGAGCACAAAGAACAGCAGGGCCAACCACCGCAGGACTCCCTGGATCCCGCCGGGGCAGATCTGGGCAGTGCCCTCGCCGACCACGCTTGAAGCATGACACGTCGACGCGTCGCATCCACACCACCGCAGCCAGGTCGTCACTCCGGCAGCCAGCAGGTGCAGCGACGAACGTAGCTCAAAGGGCCCAGTAGGCTCGCAACAACCGCCTGACCATCCCAACTGCGCCTTGAGACGGCCGCCGGCGAGCACATCCAAGCGTCGTCGGGCGCCTAGCCACCACCTCCACGCGCCGGCGCCGTGTAGCCATCGGGCAGCCAAACCGCAAATCCCACAAAACAGCCGGAAGGGCCCCGCCGCCCCCATCCCTGGAGTCGGCGCGACTTCGCCGGCCGCTCCTCCGGTGGCGGCGAGGTGAGTAGGAGGGAGGAGAGAGAGCGGTGGCGCCCGATCCAGATCTCCCCTGTGACGCCCGACACGGCGACGCAGGGGACGCGTATGTGGGAGGCTGAGCTTTGCGATTGTACGCTAGTGTGTAAATGAGTATCCTGAGGTGAAATACATGGTATCAAGCTCAGATGATTCTTCGGTCTTGATTGTAATTTTCTTGCTTGGTTGGTATTCCTTTTTGCAAAGGTTAGCGTTTTGTTGTCTTTTCATATATGTTAGGTCGATGTGTACGTCGGTTCTACTATGATCTTTATCATATAAATGAGACACGTGTTACCATGAAAAAAAATGATTTCGCACATGCAGAGCTTATGATTCAGCTGATCAATTAGGATGCGTTTGGTTGAAGGTGCCGTATGAATGGGTTGGGACCGTTCAATTTTTTTGGGATTGAACCATTCAATTTATGTGTTTGGCTGAATATAAGTGGTGAGCTAATTATTTAGGACGGGACCACCAGTCATACTCACATAGTCATGCATGCAAAGGGTGGCCATTTGATTCGACCGATTTGGTTGGGTGGAACGGTTCAGCATCTTCATGACATATTCTCTTTTTTTGGCTCGAACCATTCATGTGCTTTATAACCAAACATGTCTATTTTCTGAACGATCCCAACTCATTCATGACCGCCCTTGCAACCAAACGCACCCTTAGTAATCAGTTTTTTGGCGCATGTTGAAAGGCTTAAAGCCGACCTCATACATGACGTAACGGAGCACTGGCTGAAACTTGCTACTCACTTCATATGCGATGCGAAGGATATATACATTTAAATTTGTTCATCATGGATCGTCGGACCAGCATGTATTTTCTTTATTTTTTGCGCCAAAAGAAGCTACTGTCGACGAGATTTTTAAAATTAGCGAAGTGTCCTTTTCATATACTGGCAGCGAGAGGCAGCGATCGAAGGCATCAGCGGTTACATCATGGGTAAATGCTGACGCGTGAGTCGTTTGTGGCGGACTGCTGCACGTTTGCACATGCATAGGCGCCTCTTTTGTCTGGGAGCGGAGCACTTGGAACTTGGAACCAGGTTTCAAGCTCAGGGCGGAAAGGACGAAACCCGTGGGAGGTTTGGGTTTGCATAGGGCGGCCGACCCTGTTTCAGTTCCCACGTTGCTTTCTCTGCAGCGGCTCCACTGTCCAGTCGTCTCCCTATCTTCTTGTTTTCTTTTCCGGGAGTGGGTTCCAACCTTCTTGCTAATGGATCTACTACTAATTAACAGCAACATTATCCTAACACGTAGCTAGGGCAAAAGCATGTTGTACATGTTTGACGAGGGTCACATCTCTTTTTCTTTTAGGGGGACGAGGGTCATACTTCCTCCGTCCGGAAATAGTTGTTATCAAAATGAATAAAAGGATATGTATCTAGATGTATTTTAGTTCTAGATATGTCCCTTTTTATCTATTTTGATAACAAGTATTTTCGGAGGAAGGGAGTATCTCATAGCTTAACTTGCGCATGCATAGCTGCACGAGGTTTAGCCGATTTTTTTCCTTCTTTTTTGTGCAAATTGAAGAAAAGAACAAACACAGGCTGCCACTCCTACTTCTTTTGTTGGCAACACATGTCGGAGTAAGGGCATCTCCATGGGAGACCCGTGAAACTCCGGTATATATCCGACCGGATATATTTGTTAAATTTTACAATTCAATGACAATCTGTATTGGTCCACGAAACGGTTTGGACATTCGTTTTTCAGCAAAGTGAAGACAAAGTGAGGGAGATATGCCGGAGTTCGAACGTTCACTTGACCAAACAAAACTATCCATATGATCCTTCTTTCTTTTCTCCCTCTTCACATGTGTGTCCTCTTCTTTTTTTTCTCCTCCCAACTGGGCACCACATTTCAAATAGCCACTACATGCATGGTCTTCACCTATTTTTTCTCCTCCTAATCGGATACTTTTTAATTAGCGTTGGATGGCTCCCTCTATATCATCGTCACAGACTACGTCCGGACACAAAAACTGACATATACCGGAGGATTTGCGGGTCAACATTGGAGGGCATCTCCAATGTCGGCCTTCAAACCGCCCGCATAAGTCAGGACCGTGCGGTCCGAAAGTGTTGTGTCATCCAACACGGGTCTATATCGATCCGTCGGACGGTCCAGATGTACTAATTTGTACAAGCAAATCAAAGACAAACTAGGGGGGCTTTGCAGGCGGCGAGATCGCTTCCATGCCCGCGTTTGACCGCTCTGGTCCACCAAAAAACCTTCCCTCACATGCGTGCATTCCCGCCCAGCGCCATCTGCCTGCATTCATGCCGCTGTAGACCGGCTGCTCTGCATTGACGCCAGCCCAGAGCGGACGCGAGCGTTGGCATTGAAGCAGTGTGTCGACCGATAGCACCGTCCGCTGCACACCCGGCTGAACACGCCTCCTCGCCGCATTAAACCCACACGTGTGCCGAGAAAACTACTCTGTCCACACGTCCGTTCGCGAGCTGTCCGTCGTTAAACACAACGCCACACGTCCATTTGCGAGTTGTCCATCGTTAAACACAACGCCGGTTGGCTCCTCGCATCCCCCATTATTTAAACGAGGCCAGACGTCGGGCAAAAATCACACCACACTCCGCTCTCATCTCCTTCTTGCACTTCACAATCTCCATGGCATCCGACGAGCAGGAAGAGGATTTCTCCAACATAAAAGCCGGCTCGGTGGCCCGTCAAACTAGTCGAATATGAGCGAGGTAACTCTTCGTTCCATCTCCCTCAACGATCCAAGCCGCTGCAGTGTGACGCCCGGATAATTAAGCTACAGTAATTCCCCGCTAATGGTGCCATGTCATCACATTACTGTTGCTGATCCTCGCTTGATCCAAATCTTAGTTCAAACTCAAATTCAAATTAAACCTAGAATTCAAATTTCTCAAACATGCAAAATAAAATGTTTAAAGTGTGGAAAATATTCCATAACTAATTATGGTGGTGGCCCAACACTTTTGTAACATACTTAAATGCCCTTTTGTGAATATAACAGTGACTAAAAAGAATTTTTAAATGCTTTTTAAATTATAAAAATACTAAACTATTTTATTTGAACCTCAAACTAAATGTGGAAGTGGTATAATTAGTGAAACCAATTTAGGTGGTGTTACTATATTTTATAGAACTAATTTGGAATACAAAAATAAAAGAAAACAAAACAAGACAGAAATAAAACAAAAGACCCCTCCCTTGGGACACTCGGCCCAGCTACCTAGAGGGCCTGCACAGCCCAGCCCAACACCCCCTGTTTTCCCTTCCTCCCGCTACAGAAGCAGAGGATGCCGTGGCGGCCATCCACGGCGCCATGGCCGCGGTGGCGACCATCGGCGCCCCCCTCCCGCCTATTTAGCCGACCCCCGGTGCCCCCTTCTCCCCCTGGAACCCTAACCCCTATCCCCTCGCGCCCCCTCTCCCTCTGCCACTCTCACGCCCGACGCCTCTCGCCGTCATCGTCGCGGCCACCGTCGTCTCCGGCATGCGGGAGCATATCCAGGAGGTCCGCCGCGGCCGGCTTCGTCCGTCCCGGGGACTAGCTCAAGCCAGGACGCCCTCGAGCTGACGTCGTCTTCGTCCCCTTCGTCCGGCCGTCACCAACTCGCCGTCGTTGCGGTGGCTCCGGTCCACCCCGACCCTTCCTGAGCACGCCAAGGATGCACTGTGAGCCCCTCCCCCATCCCCCCTGCTTGCCCTCTCGATCCGTTGCCGTAGCCGTCGTCCCCGAGTTCGTCCGAGATCCCGCGTACGCGTACGCGTACATACGTGCATCCTGCCACTGCTCTCTGTCCTTGCTGCTGCCTTCGCTTTCCTGCCGCCGCCGCTAGCGCTAATGCTTTGCGTTGCCACTGCTAGCTGCCGCTCCTGCTACCTGATGCTACTGCCGCTGCTACTTGCCCAGCCTGTTGCTGTTGCTGCTGCCGCAAGCCGCTGCTCTGTTGGCTGCCGCTGTCGTCGGCGCTTCCTGCGTGTGCCCGCCAGAGCACCCCGGCCGCGCCAGCGCGTACGCGCGCCCGTCCGCCACGCGCGCGGCCTTGCCTCCCATGCTACAGCGCCCGTGCCCGCGAGCCAGCTGCGGCTCGCCGCTGCCCGCTGCTGTTGTACTGAATCTACTGCTGCTGCTGTTGAATGCTACTGTAGATGCTACTAGCTAGCCTTTCTAATTCTACATTGATTAGACATCTGAACTGCCCCTAAACTGCGGCAAAATAACTGTCAACAAGAGTAAAAATAATATGAGTAGAAAGTATACATGAGAAACTCCATTTTATCCCACTAATCCCTTCGATGCCTGGATTAAATCCTATAAAATTCGCAAAATGCTATGTTCAGAGAACAGAATTAACCCCTAGCTACGTGCTGTGTGTGTGGCCGGCTTGGCCACGGCCGTGTGTAAACGGCCCTTGTTAGTGCTAGTTTAGGTTAGGGCAGTACTCTGCGCCGGCGCACCGGCGAAAAGTTTCGGCCGGTCCAACCAGAGCCATTTGATCTGGACATGCGTAACCGTCAGATCTGCCCCAAATCTCCTATCGTCATCCTCTCCCATGGGAAAAAAGAGGAGACACAAAAAGCAAACGCCACCGCCGCTCGCGGGATCCCGCACTCTGGCATACGCTTCTCTTGCTTGGACCACCGCTGCCCCTGCTCGTCGCCGGCGCTCGCAGCCTCGCCGCCGCCGGCGAACCAAAACACCACCCGCCTTCATCGCCGACACCGAAGTGAAAAATGCCGGTTCCAGCAAAATCAAAATACGGTGGTAGCAAAATTTTAGGATGGTTCCAGCAAAAACAAAGGATGGTAGCAAAAACTCTTGATGTTTTCATGAATTCCATGAAGACTCTGGTAGTAGCAAAAACTCCGGTGGTAGCAAATGGCATCTCCGGTAGTAGCAAAAATCCGAGACGGTTGTAGCAAAAAAAAACTATCGCTGCCCGTTGAGCAACACCGCCGTGGGTGGATGTAGCAGAAAATGTCTTCAGTTCCAGCAAAATCAAAATATGGTTGTAGCCAAAAAGACTGGAAAAACAGAAGATGTATGTAGCAAAAATCGACAAACACCGGTAGTAACAAAAAATCAAAACGATTGTAGCAAAATGGTTCATCGGTTGCAGCGAAAATCACCTGGTAGCAAAAATTTGGGCGAGGGGTGGTAGCAAAAAGCATGGGCCAGTTCCAGCAAAAACAAAACATGGTTGTAGCAGAAAAATAAGCAAGTTCCAACAAAAAATGAAGCTGGTTCCAGCACCCGACAAAGCCGGTAGTAGCATCGGAGATCGCTGGTTCCAGCACTTGCCGCAAACGGGGTTGCAGCTTGCTGTCGCGCTGGTTCCAGCATCGATGCAGCCGGTGGTAGCACCAGGACTCGCTGGCTTCAGCACCAGATGGAGACCGTTGCAGCTTGGGTCGAAGCTGCCGATCGACGCTAGAGAAGTCCGTCGCAGCTCGGCCACCAGAGGTCCAGCACCCCCCGCTGCCCTCGCAGCACGGCGCTCGGGGTCCCGCAGCTAGCACGACTTCATGTGGAAGGAGGGGAGAGGTGGGGAGCGCCCATGGCGAAGGAGGCGGAAGGAGAGGAGAGGTAGGCAGCGTCAATGGGGAGGGGAGGTGGAAGAAGGAGAGGGAGGCAGGAGCAGCGGCGTGGGCAGGACAGGAAGAAAAGGGATAAGGAAGCAGGGCGGTGTGCGGCCAGCAGTCGCGCTGAAGAGGATAAGGGAGCAGGGCGGTGTGCGGGGCCCTCGTGGGGATGACGTGTCCCTTCCTGTGTTAGCGCTACGCGCGGTGTGAGCGAGTCGACCGGCCGAAGTTTGGGCCGGTGCGCCGGGTACAAGCGTTTCCCTTTAGGTTAGTGCTAGTTTCGGTTAGTAGTAGTTAATCAGTAGTCTATGTACAGATGGCATGTGGCCCCACTAGTTTAACTTAGTTTGGACTAATTAAATGGCACCTATGACACTTACATGTGGGCCACACCTGCCTCTTTGACTAGTCAAATTTGACTTGGTCAATTCGGATTAAACTAAATACAAAAATCTAAGAAAATTGTTAAAACTTTGAAAAATCATATAAAATAAACCGTAACTCCGATTAAAAAGTTTTATACATGAAAGTTGCTCAGAACGACGAGACAGATCCGAATACGCGATCCGTTCGTCTGCCACATGCCCATAACTACCTGAACATGCAACTTTTTCCCTCCGTTTCATCTGTCCGAAAATGCCTAACTCCGGGAAAACTTTCCCGGATGTTATCCCCTTCGCCGGTAACGTGTAGCATCGCGTTAGAACACATCTAGCTCTTCCTGTTGTTCTGTTATGGTCTTGCTTGCTATGTATTTACTGTTTCTTCCCTCTCTTCTCTCCGATACACCCCGAGACCGCTGCCGATGCCGCTGTGATCGACTACGTCGACGACGACCCTCCTTGTCTGAGCAACCAGGCAAGCCCCCCTTCTATCATCCCAATATCGCCCATTCTATACTCTCATGCTTGCATTAGATTTTGCTACTGTTATTGTTTGCTCCTATTCTGATGCATAGCCTGCTTTTGTACCTGCTTATTGTTACCTACATGTTTACCCTAAACTGCTTAGTATAGGTTGGTTAGTGATCCATCAGTGACCCCCACTTGCCCTTGTTGCCCCTGCTTCATCATCGACACCTCGATCGACGTGATCGACGACCAGAGCCCGACACCTCACATCACATCACGCCCCTTTTGTTGCTCGACTCTGCAGAGCTACTATCGAGTGCCGAGGGTGATCCCTCATAATGCACTCCTGATGATAATTCTGTAGTGTAGCTATTCGGCCGTGGTCATCGAGGGTGATCTCCTCTTCACCATTCCCGATACGGCTATGTCGTTCAACACCTCAAGTTTGAACCTCGAGGGTGGTCCCTATTACGTTCACCTTGATGATTACATTGAGTGGAATCCACCGGGGGTGATTCCTCGGGTTTTCCCCTTGATGTTTGGAGACACAGTTACCTTGATTTTACTGGAGACCGTTGTGAAAGCTGGGCGGGCCCGGAGAGCAGCCGTGCGATGTGACAGTGGCGGCTGGCTGTTTAGCGGTATCACCCGGGAGGGGTGATAGCTCCGGACTTGTCCCGACAGCCGTCACTCTTTTTAATAATGCACTAACAGGTTTGGGTATTTGTTCTGAGTTGGCCTTTGGCCTTTACGCACTAACCATCACGCGAGAATAGTTATGGGCCTCGACGTCGCAGTATCAGCCGAAGCTTTGTCAGACGTCCAGTTCAGCATTGTGGCACGGTCGGATCGTGCTGGCCATCCGAGGCGGTGCTGGTATCCACCCTGCACACAACGATCCGGAGTGCAACAGGCGATGGGCCCAGACCCCCGAGTGCTTAGGATGTAGACCGACGGGGACCTCTCTGCTGAGCCTAGGTCGGGCTGCGACGTGTTGATCTTCCGAGGGCGGGCATTGACCCCAGATAGGTGTGTCCGGCCAGAGTGATCGAGCGTGTTGGGTAACGTGGTGCACCCCTGCAGGGAAGTTATATATTCGAATACCGTGTCCACGGTAATGGACGTTCAGACTTATATCCTGATCTTATACAACTACAAATGGATACTTGAGATATGTGGCTCCGGGATTGCTTTCTCGCAGGGAGTCGAGGAAGGATCTCTGGGCATTAATGTTACAACATGCTTGTTAATTATAAACTGCTATTCTTTACTCTTCTACATGCTGCAAGATGCTCGGAGCTGCGTGAAGATGCTAGTCTTCGATAGGCTAGGCTTCCCCCCTCTATTCTGGCATTCTGCAGTTCAGTCCACAGATACAACCCTTCCATTTTATACAAATGCATACTTAGTATAGATCTGATGCTTGCGAGTACTTTGGATGAGTACTCACGGTTGCTTTGCTACCCCTTTTCCCCCCTCTTTCTTCTTTCCGGTTGATGCAACCAGATGGTGGATCCTTGGAGCCAGATGCCACCGCCAACGAATACTACTACATGGAGGCCGACGAAGACCAGGAGTAGTTAGGAGGTCCCAGGCAGGAGGCCTTGCCTCTTCGATCGTGTTGCTTTTGTGCTAGCCTTCTTAAGGCAAAACTTGTTTAACTTATGTCTGTACTTAGATATTGTTGCTTCCGCTGATTCTTGTGTATCGAGCTATGTATTCGAGCCCTCGAGGCCCCTGGCTTGTAATATAAAGCTTGTATTATTTTATTTGTGTCTAGAGTTGTGTTGTGATATCTTCCCGTGAGTTCCTGATCTTGATTGTACACGTGTATGATTAGTGTACGATTAAATCGGGGGCGTCACAAGTTGGTATCAGAGGCGACTGCCTGTAGGAACCCCCTTTTCAACTCCTTGGCCAAAGTTGAGTCTAGTTTTGAAAAAACGGTTTTACTAACATGGCTGTGTGGCTTACGGGCCCACATCGCCAATTGGGTGGTATTAGGATCTTTTATTCCTCGTCTATACTCTGGGAATCTGATCTCTCTTCTATTCGGGTTAAATGGTTTTGCTAACTCTACCCTAGGTTCTCGTGCTCACATCCACCCGGAGATTTGTATCTTGCCTTTCTTGAATTCGGAGCCAAGATCTGCTTCACAATGTTCACTGACATTAGGATCCTCTTATCGTGGGCACACTGTGTCGTCACTTGCAAATCCCTCACTCTAGTGGTTATCTTCGACGTTGATGTAGCCGTTGCTATGCCCCGTTGTTGAATCCCTCCATCGCGTGCATACGTGCCGCCTAGTATGTCTGGATGTTTCTCTTGTCCGAACTCATACGAACAACGTGCAATTGGCCCCACATATGTATCAGTATGTCCTTATTGACTACTGCTTGGTACATACTGCGCCTTTCCTCATTGTTCTGATTACATCACGAATGACTCCACACACTTGCTCCACCCCTTGCTAAACTACCCCTGTTGCTTTTAAGCAGGGTGGTTAGACCCGCTGGTCATGGTCGTGCTGGTAACAATCCACCACCTCCCAAATACATGGCCGGAATGGTACAACAGTTGAGCTGAATCGCCAGTTCATGAAAAGGAGTCATGGCTCAGTTTGCGCATCCCAATATGAACCAGCAACCAGCCCCAGCAACTCTGCGAGACTTTGCACGTCTCAACCCTGTCTTTGACCGTAGCTCAACTCAGCCCCTTGATGCTGATGATTGGCTCCTTGAGATCACTTTCGAGTTGGTGTCTACTATGTAGCCCCTGCCAACTATGTCACCTTCGCGGCTTACTACCTGAAAGGTCCCGCTACTCAATGGTGGGACAGCCACAGGCGTTCCTTACCTGTTGGAACCGCCATCACCTGGCCGGAATTTCAAGCTGCATTCCACGGGACAATGTCGAACCACTATGGTTAGCCTCAACGTCCCCGTTGAAAATGAAGGGCCCGAATTCCATGTTTCCCCCATTGTTTTGAAGTCTTCCTATATTGACCTCACTCTGGGAATGGAATGATTGAAAACCCGTACCACTTCTATCAATTGCGCCATTAAGACCGTCCATCTACTACATCCCTCAAGTGAGATAGTAAGCTACCATGCTCATCTTGTTTGTAATGCCGAAGCACAGATTTATTCCTTGAATGCGTAAACGCTTCCCCTCTTGTGAGAATTGAAAACGCTCCCGTCGTATGTGAATTCCAGAATGTCTTTCCAAAAGAACTACCCAGTCCATGACCTTGAACTTGCTACATTTAAGTTTGCACTGAAATTGTGGCAACATTTCCTTCTTGGTAATCGTTGCGAGATCTTTACCGATCATCAAAGTCTGAAGTAATTCTTTACTCAGCTAGATCTGGATCTCCGTCAGCAACGATGCATGGAAAAAATCATAGACTATGACTATGGTATTTCTTATACTCCAGCAAGGCTAGTGAGATGGCTCATGCCCTGAGTCGCAAGCCTTTTGCAACAACTCCATGGCTTATACAGCTCAACCCCTGCAGGATGATCTCGCTTAAAGAGAGCATCCGATCCGCGATCTCGTTCAAGCTGAACGTCGCACTCGTCTGAGGGCTATCAAATTCTTAAAGTTCAATGGTCAAATCATTCTGAAGATGAAGTCACTTTGGAACTCGAGGTTCATCTTCGAGATGAATACGCCGTTTAGTTTCCTTCTACCTCCTAAAATCTCAGGACGAGATTTCTTGTAGTGAAGGAGAATGGTGACGCCCGGATAATTAAGCTACAGTAATTCCCCACTAATGGTGCCATGTCATCACATTACTGTTGCTGATCCTCGCTTGATCCAAATCTTAGTTCAAACTCAAATTCAAATTAAAGCCTAGCATTCAAATGTCTCAAACATGCAAAATAAAATGTTTAAAGTGTGGAAAATATTCCATAACTAATTATGGTGGTGGCCCAACACTTTTGTAACATACTTAAATGCCCTTTGTGAATATAACAGTGACTAAAAAGAATTTTTAAATGCTTTTTAAATTATAAAAATACTAAACTATTTTATTTGAACCTCAAACTAAATATGGAAGTGGTATAATTAGTGAAACCAATTTAGGTGGTGTTGCTATATATTATAGAGCTAATTTGGAATACAAAAATAAAAGAAAACAAAACAAGACAGAAATAAAACAAAAGACCCCTCCCTTGGGACACCCGGCCTAGCTACCTAGAGGGCCTGCACAGCCCAGCCCAACACCCCCTGTTTTCCCTTCCTCCCGCTACAGAAGCAGAGGATGCCGTGGCGGCCATCCACGGCGCCATGGACGCGGTGGCGACCATCGGCGCCCCCCTCCCGCCTATTTAGCCGACCCCCGGCGCCCCCTTCTCCCCCTGGAACCCTAAACCCTATCCCCTCGCGCCCCCTCTCCCTCTGCCACTCTCACGCCCGACGCCTCTCGCCGTCATCGTCGCGGCCACCGTCGTCTCCGGCATGCGGGAGCACGTCCAGGAGGTCCGCCGCGGCCGGCTTCGTCCGTCCCGGGGACAAGCTCAAGCCGGGACGCCCTCGAGCTGACGTCGTCTTCGTCCCCTTCGTCCGGCCGTCACCAACTCGCCGTCGTTGCGGTGGCTCCGGTCCACCCCGACCCTTCCTGAGCACGCCAAGGATGCACTGTGAGCCCCTCCCCGACCCCCCTGCTTGCCCTCTCGATCCGTTGTCGTAGCCGTCGTCCCCGAGTTCGTCCGAGATCCCGCGTACGCGTACATACGTGCATCCTGCCACTGTTCTCTGTCCTTGCTGCTGCCTTCGCTTTCCTGCCGCCGCCGCTAGGGCTAATGCTTTGCGTTGCCACTGCTAGCTGCCGCTCCTGCTACCTGATGCTACTGCCGCTGCTACTTGCCCAGCCTGTTGCTGTTGCTGCTGCCGCAAGCCGCTGCTCTGTTGGTTGCCGCTGTCGTCGGCGCTTCCTGCGTGTGCCCGCCAGAGCACCCCGGCCGCGCCAGCGCGTACGCGCGCCCGTCCGCCACGCGCGCGGCCTTGCCTCCCATGCTACAGCGCCCGTGCCCGCGAGCCAGCTGCGGCTCGCCGCTGCCCGCTGTTGTTGTACTGAATCTATTGCTGCTGCTGTTGAATGCTACTGTAGATGCTACTAGCTAGCCTTTCTAATTCTACATTGATTAGCCATCTGAACTGCCCCTGAACTGTGGCAAAATAACTGTCAACAAGAGTAAAAATAATATGAGTAGAAAGTATACATGAGAAACTCCATTTTATCCCACTGGACCAAATCCCTTCGACGCCTGAATTAAATCCTATAAAATTCGCAAAATGCTATGTTGAGAGAACATAATTAACCCCTAGCTACGTGCTGTGTGTGTGGCCGGCTTGGCCACGGCCGTGTGTAAACGGCCCTTGTTAGTGCTAGTTTAGGTTAGTAGTAGTTAATCAGTAGTCTATGTACAGATGGCATGTGGCTCCACTAGTTTAACTTAGTTTGGACTAATTAAATGGCACCTATGACACTTACATGTGGGCCACACCTGCCTCTTTGACTAGTCAAATTTGACTTGGTCAATTCGGATTAAACTAAATACAAAAATCTAAGAGAATTGTTAAAACTTTGAAAAATCATATAAAATAAACCGTAACTCCGATTAAAAAGTTTTATACATGAAAGTTGCTCAGAACGACGAGACTGATCCGAATACGCGATCCGTTCGTCTACCACATGCCCATAACTACCCGAACATGCAACTTTTCCCCGCCATTTCATCTGTCCGAAAATGCCTAACTCCGGGAAAACTTTCCCGGATGTTATCCCCCTTCGCCGCTAACGTGTAGCACCGCGTTAGAATACGTCTAGCTCTTCCTGTTGTTCTGTTATGCTCTTGCTTGCTACATATTTACTGTTTCTTCCCCCTCTTCTCTCCGATAGACCCCGAGACCGTTGGCGATGCCGCTGTGATCGACTACGTCGACGACGACCCTCATTCTTGTCTGAGCAACCAGGCAAGCCCCCCTTTGATCATCCCGATATCGCCCATTATATACTCTCATGCTTGCATTAGATTTTGCTACTGTTATTGTTTGCTCCTATTCTGATGCATAGCCTGCTTTTGTACATGCTTATTGTTACCTACATGTTTATCCGAAACTGCTTAGTATAGGTTGGTTAGTGATCCATCAGTGACCCCCACTTGCCCTTGTTGCCCCTGCTTCATCATCGACGCCTCGATCGATGTGATCGACGACCAGAGCCCGACACCTCACATCACATCACGCCCCTTTTGTTGCTCGACTCTGCAGAGCTACTATCGAGTGCCGAGGGTGATCCCTCATAACGCACTCCTGATGATAATTCTGTAGTGTAGCTATTCAGTCGTGGTCATCGAGGGTGATCTCCTCTTTCACCATTCCCGATACGGCTCTGTCGTTCAACACCTAAAGTGTGAACCTCGAGGGTGGTCCCTATTACGTTCACCTTGACGATTACATTGAGTGGAATCCACCGGGGGTGATTCCTCGGGTTTTCCCCTTGATGTTTGGACACATATTTACCTTGACTTTACTGGAGACCGTTGTGAAAGTCGGGCGGGCCCGGAGAGCAGCCGTGCGATGTGACAGTGGCGGCTGGCTGTTTAGCGGTATCACCCGGGAAGGGTGATAGCTCCGGACTTGTCCCGACAGCCGTCACTCCTTTTAATAATGCACTAACAGGTTTGGGTATTTGTTCTGAGTTGGCCTTTGGCCTTTACGCACTAACCATCACGCGAGAATAGTTATGGGACTCGACGTCGCAGTATCAGCCGAAGCTTTGTTAGACGTCCAGTTCAGCATTGTGGCTGGTCATCCGAGGCGGTGCTGGTATCCACCCTGCACACAACGATCCGGAGTGCAACGGGCGATGGGCCCAGACCCCGGAGTGCTTAGGATGTAGACCGGCGGGGACCTCTCTGCTGAGCCTAGGTCGGGCTGCGACGTGTTGATCTTCCGAGGGTGGGCATTGACCCCCAGAAAGGTGTGTCCGGCCAGAGTGATCGAGCGTGTTGGGTAACGTGGTGCACCCCTGCAGGGAAGTTATATATTCGAATACCGTGTCCATGGTAATGGACGTTCAGACTTATATCCTGATCTTATACAACTACAAATGGATACTTGAGATATGTGGCTCCGGGATTGCTTTCTCGCAGGGAGTCGAGGAAGGATCTCTGGGCATTAATGTTACAACATGCTTGTTAATGATAAACTGCTATTCTTTACTCTTCTACATGCTGCAAGATGCTCGGAGCTGCGTGAAGATGCTAGTCTTTGATAGGCTAGGCTTTCCCCCTCTATTTTGGCATTCTGCAGTTCAGTCCACAGATACAACCCTTCCATTTGATACAAATGCATACTTAGTATAGATCTGATGCTTGCGAGTACTTTGGATGAGTACTCACGGTTCCTTTGCTACCCCTTTCCCCCCTTCTTTCTTCTTTCCGGTTGATGCAACCAGATGGTGGATCCTTGGAGCCAGATGCTACCGCCGACGGATACTACTACATGGAGGCCGACGAAGACCAGGAGTAGTTAGGAGGTCCCAGGCAGGAGGCCTTGCCTCTTCGATCGTGTTGCTTTTGTGCTAGCCTTCTTAAGGCAAAACTTGTTTAACTTATGTCTGTACTCAGATATTGTTGCTTCCGCTGACTCTTGTGTATCGAGCTATGTATTCGAGCCCTCGAGGCCCCTGGCTTGTAATATAAAGCTTATATTATTTTGTTTGTGTCTAGAGTTGTGTTGCGATATCTTCCCGTGAGTCCCTGATCTTGATCGTACACATTTGCGTGTATGATTAGTGTACGGTTGAATCGGGGGCGTGACAGCAGGCCAGCTCGCGGAGGTTGAAGCTCCAAGCCGACGCATGGTTCAACAACTCACCACTCCAAGCCAGCTCGCCAAGGGGTGGCGAGTTGCTCCAGGTCAACACGCGCGGGAGCACGATGGTATGGGCATCGTGGCTGCCGTGGAAAAAGTTATGTCGTATCGCGCCTCCCGTGCTCGTGATTGCGCCATCCAACTGATACGTCTCCATTGTATCTACTTTTCCAAACTCTTTTGCCCTTGTTTTGGACTATAATTTGCATGTTTTTGGAATGGAACTAACCTGGACTGACATTGTTTTCAGCAGAATTGCCATGGTGTTATTTTTGTGAGAAATCAAAGTTCTTGGATTGACCTGAAAATTTACGGAGAATTTTTGTGGAATATAAAAAAATACTGGCGCAAGAAGTAACCAGAGGGGGTCCACCCAAAGGCCACAAGCCCTGCCCCCCTCGGGGCGCGCCTAGTAGGCTTGTGGGCCCTTTGGACCTCCTCGACTGTAACTCCAACTCCATAAGTACCTATTCAGGGAGAAAAAAAATCAAAGAGAAGGATTCATCACGTTTTACGATATGGAGCCGCTGCCGCCTCCTTTTTTCATCGGGAGGACTGATCTGGAGTCCATTCGGGGCTTCGGAGTGGGGGATTCGTTGCCATCATCATCACCAGCCTTCTTCCATCACCAATTTCATGATGCTCACCGTCGGGAGTGAGTAATTCCATCGTAGGCTTGCTGGACGGTGATGGGTTGGATGAGATTTATCATGTAATCAAGTTAGTTTTGTTAGGGTTTGATCCCTAGTATCCACTATATCCTGAGATTGATGTTGCTATGACTTTGCTATGCTTAATGCTTGTCAGTAGGGCCCGAGTGCCATGATTTCAGATCTAAACCTATTATGTTTCCATGAATATATGTGAGTTCTGATCCTATCTTGCAAGTTGTAGAAACCTCTTACGAGTTATGATCGCATACCCCAATGTGACAATAATTCAGATTCTTTCCGGTGATTACCGTAGTTTGAGGAGTTCATGTATTCACTGAGTGCTAATGCTTTGGTCCGGTTCTCTATTAAAAGGAGGCCTTAATATCCCTTAGTTTCCATTAGGACCCCGCTCTCACAGGAGGGTACGACAAAAGATGTCATGCAAGTTCTTTTCCATAAGCATGTATGACTATACACGAAATACATGCCTACATTACATTGATGAATTGGAGCTAGTTCTGTGTCACCCTAGGTTATAACTACTACATGATGAATATTATCCAACACAGTTATCATTGCCGATCCAATGCCTATGATCTTTTCACATATTGATCTTTGCTAAGTTACTTTCGTTGCTACTGCTGTTACAATCACTACAAACTACCACTGTTACTTTTCCCACCGTTACCGTTACTTCCATACTACTTCGCTACTATATACTTTGTTGCAGATATTAAGTCTTTCAGGTGTGGTTGAATTGACAACTCAACTAATACTCGTGAATATTCTTTGGCTCCCCTTGTGTCGAAAAAATAAATTTGGGTTGAATACTCTACCCTCAAAAACTGTTGCGATCCCCTATACTTGTGGGTTATCACCGACATCAACGTTCGTGTAACCACGCTCTAGCGGCAGAGAAAGAAGCCTACTACACGGATATCGATGAGGCGTCAGCCAACACGTCCGCGCCCACTGCCATCATCGAGGAGAGGTAGAACATGGAAGGCCACCGCCACTTGGATCCCATGAAGGCCGCCACCGAGGCAACGTTGGTGTACACAACCGAAATCTTGCCCGGCCGTAGGCCACTATTGTCCCCCGCCCTGAAAACCAACCCTAGTTTGTGCTTCACCAAAGGATAGGCACCCTTCCCCCCTCTGGCTGAAGCATCAGTCGGTGGTGCCACTCCGATGAGCGGCACTGCCGAACATGGGGAAGCAAGCCGTCCTTTGCACAAAAACATATACCTCCCGGGCTCATGGTAGTTCAATGAGCGGGCTACCAGACATGGGGAAGAGAATGGAGATCCGCCGGGGCCGGCCGTAGACTAGTCAAGGGTATCTGCGTCGTGGGAATGGATATCCACCGGAGCCGCACGTAGACTAGTTTTATCTTAGTCCAGTGTAGTTTTTAGCTAAAAATGTTCAAAATGTAATGAATTTCATCCAGTTTATATGAAATTCACCGTGTTTGCATGAATTTTGTCCGGTTAGTTCAAACAGTTGATGAAATGTATGCATGCAACTTTGGATGGCCAGCTCCCGCATTAGTGTCCGCTGACTACCCTCCCCCACCCACCCAAATCCATGGACAAATGCTAGAGCATATTTGCGGGTCAGCGTTGGAGATGCCCTAAGTGAGGATTTAGTTTTGCTCCCGACCTTTATGGAAGTCTTTGTCTAAAAAGAGAGAGAGTTAAAGAGCATCTTTATGAGTTTTTGAAGAATCTACAAATTTCTAGCATGTAGTTATGTTAGGATACACCATAAATTTGCTAGATTTCATGGAAAGTTTTCTTCAAACATGGCTCGCAAAAAAGAAAGATAGGTAGCACTATTCATGATTATAGATCACTACATTTTTTCTGTTAGCTCCAATTTATTATTTTTTCGGATTCTTTTGCCCACACATAGCATATTATAATACCGCACATATGAGTTTTAAGTCTTTTTTTATGAATACAAACAGAATTTGTGTTAATAAGTAAAGGGGGCCCTGGCTCGAACCGAGTCATGGCTTCATGACGCTTTCATTCATGACACTCCAGCCGGTAAGGCACTTTCCCCCTTCACGCATTGCCAACGAGCCCATGGACCTGCCTCCTCTCTGCATGCCGCAAAGGCAATCACTGGCTAGGAGGGGTCCCGATGCCTTAACTCCAGCTAATAGTTTACTTAGTTTTTTCTCGTAGGGGAAACACTCAGGTGGATGGTGTCGCTTCATCTTCAAGATGGTCTCTCGGGTTCCGATCTTCCGCGAGCTTGTTTGCCAAAATAGAGTCGACGGGGCCCAGGGGTAGATTTCATTGGCTTCTCAGAGCGATAAGGTTAGAGTTTCTTGGTATGCATATGCAATGGTGAGTTTCAGACACTTCACAATTAACCAAGAGTTCAATGGCAAAGACTACACCATTGGTCTTCAGGGGCATGTGCACAAAGACTTTCTGTTGTCATCGACAAAAGGTCGGGTGGGCTTTGGTAGGAGAGCTGTGACATCAACAACTCATTTTAACGGTGGTAGTGGTCATTCAATGGTCCAAGGATCCTTGACATAACTTTTATATGTTTAGGATGCTTTGAAACCCTGGTTGTCACTCCTATAAAGGATGGTGGAGTACTCGCCTACCTGGGCTGCTCGACGGTGAAGAGGGCCTCCCAGCCGTCCATTGCTGGGTGGCGCGCTGTTGGGGCCTCTTGGGGCGACTCTGGGCCGTCCGATCTTCCTGGATGCATCCGGCCCATGCGGACCGGCTGGAAGGTCAATGACGGGTGGACCAAGGGTGCGCGATCGCTATAGTCGGCGCGCGTATGATGACCCACAAGTATAGGGTATCGCGACAGTCTTCGAGTGTAGTATTTCACATAAATTTATTGATTCAACACAAGGGGAGCCCAAGAATATTTATGAGCCTTAGTAGTTGAGTTGACAATTCAACCACACCTGGAAAGTTAATCTCTGCGGCAAAGTGTTTAGTAGCACAATAGTTTGATAGTTTGATTGTAGTGGTAACAACGACAATAGCAACGATAATAGTAACAACATCAGTTTTGTAGTGATTGTAACAGCAACAACAATAGTAGTAACTTAGCAAAGACAATATGAGAAAAGCGTAGGCATTGGATCAGTGATGTATATATGTATGAATGACATTCATCGTGTAACAGTCACAACCTAGAGCAATACAGAATAACTCCAATTCATCAATTTAATGTAGGCATGTACTCTTTATATAGTCATATGTGCTTATAATAAGAACTTACATGGCATGTTTTGTCCTACCCTCCCATGCCAGCGGGGTCTATAAGGAAATCTAAGGGATATTAAGGCCTCCTTTTAATAGAGAATTGGAACAGTGCATTAACACATGGTGAATACATGAGCTCCTTGAATTACAGTCATCCTCAGAGAGTATCCCAATTATTTTCACGTTGGGGTCTACGGTTTAGAACAATAACAAGTGCATACAGCTAGCAGATAGGATCAAGAACTCAAATATATTGATGATAACATAGAGGGTTCAGATCTGGAATCATGGCACTCGGGTCCTAGTGACAAGCATTAATCATAGCAAAGTCATGGCAACATCAATCTTAGAACATAGAGGATACTAGGGATCAAATAATACCAAATTGACTCGATTATATGAAGAATCTCATCCAACTCCATCACTCTCCAGGAAGCCACAAAGGAATTACTCACTCCCGGTGGCGAGCATCATGAAATTTTTGATGAAGAAGGGTTGATGATGATGACAATGATGAACCCCCCTCCCCGGAGCCCCAAACGGACTCCAGATCAACCCTCTCAATGAAGAACAGGGGGTGGCGGTGGCTCCGTATCGTAAAACACGATGAAACTTCTTCTCTTGTTTTTTTCTTGGGAAGGCAAAATTTATAGGCTTGGAATTAGGCCAGATGGAGCCTTGGGTGCGCCCTAATGTCTTGTGGGTCCCCTCTAGTAGATCTTCATTCTAGTATATTTTATTTGTACAATAAAAAATCTCTGCAAGTTTCGTCCGATCCCGAGAACTTTTATTTGTGCACAAAAACAACACCATGGTAGCTCTTCTGGAAATAGCGCCAGTCCAGATTAGTTTCATTCAAATCATGCAAATTAGAGCCGAAAAAGAGTAAAAGTGTTTGAAAAAGTAGATAAAATGAAGACGTATCAACTCCCCCAAGCTTAACCCATTGCTTGTTCTTAAGGAGTTCAGTTCATAAATTGAAAGTGATAAAGAAAAAGTTTTATAAACTCTTTTGTCTTTGTATCCGTACATAAGCTTAAATAATAGTAACTAAGTTTTTGGCAAATATCATGAACGAACCAAGTGAATGATAACACTTGGAACTCACATTTACTCATATAAATGGCATAATCAATTAGCGAGCAATAATAGCATATCTCAGATGCCAATAATTTGTCAAAATAATCATGATATAATATGATAACATGGTATATCGCTAGCTTTTCTGAGACCGTAAACATAAATGTAGAGAACCTCTGAAGTTCAAGCAATGACTAAATATTGTAATTTGGAGTAGAAGAGATCCAGTCATGCTCACATCCAACATTAACTAGACTCAATGCATGTTAAACTAAGAATGACAATAGTGCTCTCTATGTTGGTGCCTGAATGAGAAGGTGATAACTCAATAATAAAAATAAAGAGCATGAAAGTAAATAGAAAGGCTCTTCGCAGAGGGAAGCAGGGATTTGCAGAGGTGCTAGAGCTCAGAGCTTAAAACAAAGATGAATACATTTTTTAGTGGTGTGCCTTTCCTGTCAATGTTACGACAAAGGATTTAAACATCTTCCACGCTAAACACATTGAAAGGATCGATATGGTTGACTAGAGGAGGGGGTGAATAGGCAACTAACAATTTTTAGCTTTTCTTTACTAAATTAAACTTTGCATCAAAGTAGGTTGTCTAGATATGCAACTAGGTGAACAACCTATATGATGCAACAACAACAAGTACACGAGCAAGTAAGGGAAGCAACACAAGTAAGCTTGCAAAAGTAAAGGCGCGAGATAACCAAGAGTGGAGCCGGTGGAGACGAGGATGTGTTACCGAAGTTCCTTCCTTTTGAGGGGAAGTACGTCTCCGTTAGAGCGGTGTGGAGGCACAATGCTCCCCAAGAAGCCACTAGGGCCACCGTATTCTCCTCACGCCCTCACACAATGCGAGATGCCGTGATTCCACTATTGGTGCCCTTGAAGGCGGCGACCGAACCTTTACAACCAAGGTTGGGGCAATCTCCACAATAATTGGAGGCTCCCAACAACACCACGAAGCTTCACCACAATGGAGTATGGCCTCGAGGTGACCCAACCGTCTAGGGTGCTCAAACACCCAAGAGTAACAAGATCCGCTAGGGATAAGTGGGGAAAATCGAATATCTCTTGGTGGAAGTGTAGAACGGGCCCTTGTCACCCAATCCCGAGCAAATCAACAAGTTTGATTGGCTAGGGAGAGAGATCGGGCGAAAATGGAGCTTGGAGCAACAATGGAGTTTAGGGTTAGAAGAGGTGAGTCTTCTTGGAGAAGAAGACCCCCTTTTATAGTGGGGGGACAATTCCAACCGTTACCCACCACTCAGCTCGCGGCCCACGGAACTACCGCTCCACAGGTGCGGTACTACCGCACTGGCATGCGGTACTACCGTGGTGGACTGCGGTACTACCGTGAGCACGGTAGGGGTCAGGCCAGGCAAGAAGGAGCACCGACAGGGCGCGGTAGATCCGCAGATGCGGTACTACCGTGGCCCCGTGCGGTACATCCAAGGCAGACACGGGCCAGGCCTGGTAGGCACAGAAGTAAAAAAATTACATCCGTGACTACCTCCACTGAGAAAAAGTCGTGCGAAACTCCGACACGTAACTACCGCGACCGAGGGTGCGGTACTACCGTGAAGGGTGCGGATGTAAAAAATTACATCTGCCCCTACCTCCGCTCCTGCTACGGAACCTGGACTGGTGCCACGGTACTACCGCGCCGCAGCATGGTACTACCGCGGGGAGCGCGGATGTAAAAAAATTACATCCGCGCCTACCACCGCTTGAGAGCGGTGCCAGACCAGAGCTCGTGGTACTACCGCTTGGAATAGCGGAACTACCGTGGGAGCCTGCGGTACTACCGTGCCATAGCCCGGTACTACCGCTGGCTCCTGCGGTAGTACCGCTCAAGAGAGCAGTACTACCGCTAGCCTGAGAGGAGCAAGACAGAGGCCTTCATTTCGCAGAGACAAAGGTGAGACGGAGGAACACTCCGAGGAGCTCGAGGAAAGGTGGTGTAGAAGGGAATGTGTACGTGAGATTCCACCCAAACCTTTCCAAAGCGGACCCCCTCTTAATAGTACGGCTCTCCTATGACTCAACTCCACTGAACCGAACCGTAGACAAACACCGTTTTCAATAATCTTCGAGGGGCATCAAATCGTCTTGTGCTTAGTCGTGATGAATCTAAAAAGCTCAATACACACGATTAGTCCGCAAAGGCATTGTCATCAATCACCAAAACTACTCAGGGACAAAAGTGCCCTTACAATCTCCCCCTTTTGGTGGATTGATGACAATACGGGATTTGCACAAAGGAGATTAATATAGCACAAGCAAACCCCACATCTCTAAAATATAGATAAGCTCCCCCCAGATTCGTGATAGAGAGTAAGGTGCTTTGGACTGCATGACACGAATACTAGGATCACCACTCCCCCTATATTTTAGGAACAAGGCATATCTTGCAATGAAAAAGGCTGACACTAAGCAAGATAGTAGATATGAGCAAAACATGAATAGCATGATAAAGCACAAGCTCAATAAGATGATAAGGTACGATAGAGTGCATATGTCTTACACCATATGATAAACATGGTCTCACAAGCACAACCAAATCAAAGCAAACAGGTTCAACGTTGGAAAGCAAAGCAAACGACGAAACACACGACACGCACACAAATCCTACACTCTCTCCCCCTTTGGCATCGAGACACCAAAAAGGCAAAGAGGTCACCGTCAACAAAGGTGGTGGCTCAGGCGGAAAAGGACTCCTCGTCTTCAGACTCTGCAGCAGGAAGGAACTCCTCCTCTGAATCGGTCCACTTGTAGCCCTGCTTCTCCATCCAGTCAGTCTCTGGGGTGATGTGTTTCTCAGAACCGCTGGCCACATCCTCCCTGCAAGCCCTCAAGATCCTGATGTCACGACGGCGACTCTCCTTCTGAGCAACATGGGCCTTGTACTGACCCTGAACCTGCATGCAGAACAACCTCTTCATCTTGTTCTTCGGCTTCTTTGCCCAAGAGGGCTCATCAGAGGGAGGCAAGAAAGCAGAATGGTCAGCAGCAGCTTCTTCCCTCTCAAGTTCCTCCTCATCCACAGCCTGCCTGGCAGCCTCAGCAGAAATGGTGGTGTTAGCCCAATGAGGCTTGATGCGGAGCCTGACTGACTCATGACGAATCCACCCTGGAGCTTCAAACTCATCCTGAGGAAACAACTTCTCCCAAGTCGTGTAGATCAAGTGGAAAAGGTAAGGCCCGTAGATGGGGACCTTATGGTTGAACACGGCGAACTAGAGCTCACACCACATGATATGTGAGACATCAAGTGGTTGAGTCTGAGCCTTCCGGGCCTCCTCGCAGATAAGCATCATGTCAACGAGGTAAGCATGTACCTGGACCATGTCCCCAATGCGTGGGAAGAGGGTGTTCCGAAAGAGCCGATGCATGATGTCAAGGAAGGGATTGAGCACCCACACAGTCTTCTTGTTGGAAAGAGACTTCGGAACAAGGAAAGACATGGGCTTGTTCTTGTTGGTAGAGTCAGAGTTGGCATGATGGCGAACTCCAACTGGCGTGTCGAGCCCTTCATCTGGAACATTAAGCAACTCCATGAATTCCTTCCAAGTAGCAGACTGACAGCGACCATTAGTCATCCAAGTCATGGTCCTTGCAACATCAGTGCCGAAATGGACGGAAGCAAAGAACTGAGCGATGATCTCGGGATCAAAATCCTTGTGGAAGGTGAGCAAGTGCTCAATGGCGAACTGCTCGACAAGATCCAAGGCCTCTCCAAAGTACTCACGGTGCTTGTCCTGCCTCATATGATGCATGTCAATGTAGTGAACTTCAACATAGTGATTCTGCTTGGCCTTGATCACATCCATGTATATCAGATTCTGCTGCTTGTTCCAGAATAGTTCATTGCCTCGCGTGCTAGCCCTGGGATTCACATAGGGATTGAGCTTCCTTCGAATGATAAACTCGGCCTGGGGCATAACATCCATGCCCATGACGGGCTCCTTCTGTTTGTTGGCGGAGGTCTTAGTCCGGCGTTGGGGAGCAGCAGAGGACCCCTCTGGAACATCATCTGGGTTGCGTAGACGCTTTGACCCTGTGTCTCAGCTGGGATTTGAGCGACGAGCAAAACCAGAGCCACCACCTAGACAAAGGGACACAAAGACACGCACGGGAACAAAACGAATCAAAAACACGAAAGAAAAACACAAACACATGCGACTTGGACAAAAGACAAAAAGGCGCAGGATGATTTACGGTAGTACCGGGCGGGGTTCCGGAGTAAAAAATTATGTCCGCGCCAACCGCAGAAGTACCGTGCCAGGGAAGCACGGTAGTACCGCGCGTGGGGCGGAAGTAATTTTTTTACTTCCGGACGCCCAGCGGTAGTACCGCACCAAGGTGCAGAAGTACCGCGGAGCATCAGATCCAAAAGTGGCTGCGGTAGTACCGCTCCATGAGGAGCGGTAGTACCGCACGGAATGAGAAACCGCCATGGAGGACGCGGATCTGGATCTAGAACCTCCGCACGACAACTTCGGTACTACCGTTGATCAAACGGAACTATTTTTGACTATCCAAAGAGCATGCAACTACTCTACCACTCTACACCGAATCCCACTTGCACAGATTTAGCCAAAAATCTCGAGAACACCACATGCATCTCCCCAAAACCTAGAAGTACAAGAAAGGACAAAAAGAAGAGGCACTTGGGGAAAAACCTGGGTCCATGGCAAGAGGGCGAGGTGGGGAACGATCCCACTGGTCGGAATTCGTAGAGAGCGGCCGGAGACGGAGATCCGGCGAAGGCCTCCGGCGTCGTTCTTGGTCAGGAGAGAGAGAGAGAGACGGGGTGGGGAATAGAGATGAATGGGTATGGGGGAGTTAGAACTCCCCCTGTCCCGTTCTTAACCCCCACCCGCTCGCGGAGGTGCGGAAGTACCGCGAGTCATCGCGGTAGTACCGCCCGGGCGGAAGTACCGCACGCTGGGCGGTAGTACCGCTCGTTTAGTGGCAGTAAAAAAATTACTGCCGCGGAGGTAGCGGTAGTAAACGCAGAGCCACCAACTCCTGCAGTAGTACCGCGGCTCACCACGGTAGTACCGTAAAACCAAGAAAGTGAAGAACACTCAAGAGAAAAGAGATAAAAGGCAAAACAAACTACTCCGAAAGCGACACCAAACAACGTAGAGACGAAGATGCACGACGAACGAGGCCAACTACAAGACACAACTTCTCCATGGGGAGAGCGGTGGCCAGAGCCACCTATGTTTGAGTCAATTGGTGTGGCACCGCGAAGAATTATCCTTGGGCCCATATGACCAAAACTCGTCTTTGAAGCACAAGTACCATCAAAAATGGCTAATGTGAAAGAGATGATCGATTTATGCATAATGGGGGAAGGGAGAGTTCATTGAGAGAACAACACTCCCCCTATGTCCATGCCTACACCTAAACTAGATAACAAGTTGAGTATGGTGAGGTGTGCAAGGGTTCAAGCAACATTGCTCGAATCAATGATATTTAGCTCATGCCTTAACTCGCGAAATCTTGCTTCATCCAAGGGCTTCATGAAAATATCTACAAGGTTATCATGAGTGTTGACATACTTGAGCTCGATCTCCCCTCGCCTAATGTGATCCCGGATGAATTGATACCGAATCTCAATATGCTTCGTCTTGAAGTGTTGCACCGGGTTGAGGGAAATCTTGATGGCACTTTCGTTGTCACACCAAAGAGGCACTTTGTCACAAATGACACCGTATTCCTTTAAAGCTTGCCTCATCCATAAGAGTTGTGCACAACAACTACCGGCCGCCACATATTTCGCTTCGGTGGACGAGAGAGACACACAACTTTGCTTCTTGGAAGACCAACTCACCAAAGAGCACCCAAGAAACTGGCACCCTCCGGAAGTGGACTTCCTATCCACTTTGTCTCCCGCCCAATCGGAATCCGTAATCCTTCAAGCTTGAAGTTTGCCCCTCTTGGGTACCATAAGCCAAAGTTTGGGGTATGAGCCAAATATCGAAAGATTTGCTTGACCGCCACATAGTGACTTTCCTTCGGTGCGGCTTGAAACCGTGCACACATCCCCACACTCAACATGATATCCGGTCTAGATGCACAAAGGTAAAGCAAGGAGCCAATCATGAAGCGATATACCTTTTGATCCACCGCTTTACCATTGGGATCAATGTCAAGTTGGCACTTGGTGGACATCGGTGTAGTAGCCGGCTTGACATCACTTAGCTTGAATCTTTTTAGCATGTCTTGAGTGTATTTGGTTTGGTTGATGAAGGTTCCTTCTCTTCTTTGTTTGATATCAAAACCAAGGAAGAACTTTAACTCTCCCATCAAAGACATCTTGAACTTGGAGGTCATGAGAGCGGCAAATTCCTCATTGAAAGCTTTGTTAGGGGAACCAAAGATAATATCATCAACATATAGTTGGCATACAAACAACTCCCCTTTGACCTTCTTAGTAAAAAGAGTGGGATCGATTTGCCCCACCTCAAATCCACGATCTTGTAACAACTCGGTAAGGTGGTCATACCATGCACGTGGGGCTTGTTTAAGGCCATAGAGTGCCTTATCGAGTTGATACACATGATCCGGGAAGTAGGGATCCTCGAACCCGGGGGGTTGCTTGACATAGACCAACTCATTAATAGGACCATTAAGAAAAGCACTTTTGACATCCATTTGTTGCAACTTAAAGTTGTGATGGGAAGCATAAGCAATCAACAAACGTATGGATTCAAGACGAGCAACGGGAGCAAAGGTTTCACCGTAGTCGATACCCTCGACTTGGGAGTAGCCTTGTGCTACCAATATTGCCTTGTTGCGAACGATGTTCCCATGAGCATCTTGCTTGTTCTTGAATATCCACTTGGTTCCAATGACGTTGTGGTTCCCCGATGGCCTTGGCACCAATCTCCACACCTTGTTGTACTCGAAGTTGTTGAGTTCTTCATGCATGGCATTGAGCCAATCCGAGTCTTCGAGCGCCTCACAGACCTTTTGGGGTTCAACACAAGAGACAAACGCGTGATGTTCACAATAGTTTGCTAATTGTATACGAGTGCTTACCCCCTTTCTTAGGCTTCCAACCACGTTTTCCATGAGATGGCCTTGGGTGGTGAGCTTGGAAGCAATCTTCGCGGCATGATGCTCTAATTCCTCCTCGGGTGTGGAAGGAGGAGGGTTAACTTGATTATCTTGAGCGCTGTCTTGAGCTTGTTCTTGATCTTGAGCTTGCTCATGATCTTGAACTTGCTCGAGGGGGAGAACTTGACCTTGGGCATCATTTAGAGGTTCACCACCATCTTGAGGTTGATCTTGCCCTTGGTCTTGTTCACGAGGTTGAGGGCCTTCACTTTGTTCTTCGGAAGCGTGTGGGTCTTGGGGAGGTGATGGCTCCACTTGAGTGGAGCATTGTCCTTCTCCTTCGGCCATAAGGGGTTCCTCAATGGGTAGAATATGACCAATACCCATTCTTCTTATGGCTTGGGGAGGAATTTCATCACCTACATCACAAGTACCACTTTGCTCCACTTGGGAGCCGTTATTTTTGTCAAACTCCACGTTACACGTCTCCTCAATGAGTCTGGTGGACTTGTTGGGAACACAGTAAGCATGAGAGTTTGTAGCATAACCAACAAATATGCCCTCATGAGCTCTAGCCTCGAATTTATACAAACGAACACCTTTCTTGAGAATGAAACACTTACAACCGAACACCCGGAAGTACTTGAGGTTGGGCTTGTTGCCGGTGAGTATCTCATAAGGAGTCTTGTTGAAGCCTTTGCAGAGATAGAGCCGATTGGATGCATGACATGCGGTGTTGATGGCTTCGGCCCAAAAGTTGTATGGAGACTTGAACTCCGCCATCATGGTCCTTGCCGCATCCATCAACGTCCGGTTCTTCCTCTCCGCTACACCATTTTGTTGAGGGGTATATGGTGCAGCATATTGATGCTTGATCCCCTCATCACTAAGAAACTCATCCAGGGTGTAGTTCTTGAACTCGGTGCCATTGTCACTTCTTATTGTCAAGATCTTTGTATTATGTTGACGTTGAGCTTCATTTGCAAAGTCGGTGACGGTTTGTTGAGTCTCACTCTTCCTCTTGAAGAAGTATACCCAAGTGTATCTTGAATAGTCATCCACAATCACCAAGCAATACTTTCTCCCTCCAAGACTATCAAAAGATGGAGGCCCAAAGAGATCCATGTGAAGGAGCTCCAAGGGTCTCTTCGAGTAGATGATGGTCAATGGAGGGTGAGCCTTCTCATGAAGCTTTCCTTCAATACAAGCACTGCAAGCACGATCTTTGGCAAAACAAACATTTGTTAGTCCACGGACATGGTCCCCCTTGAGAAGACTTTGCAAAGATCTCATATTGACGTGGGCCAAATGGTGATGCCAAAGCCATCCCACGTCAACTTTAGCCATTAGGCATGTCGCGGTCTTAGTGGGTCGCTCCGAAAAGTTAATCACATAGAGACCGTTATCGACATGCCCAACAAAGGCTACTTTAAGAGTCTTGCTCCACAAGAGGGTCACGGTATCGATGTCAAAGAAAGTAGCAAATCCCATGAGTGCAAGTTGACGAACGGAAAGCAAATTGTATGCAAGGGACTCAACAAGCATGACTTTCTCGATCGTTAGATCATGAGAAATGACAACCTTGCCAAGACCCAATACCTTAGAATGTGAGGCATCACCCCATTCGACATTGGTGGGCATAGATGGAATCTTTTGCACGTCCACCACCAAGTCCTTGCTTCCGGTCATATGATTTGTTGCTCCACTATCGAGCAACCATGACCCCCCACCGGAAGCAAACACCTACAAGAGATCAATGCTTGGTTTTAGGTACCCATTTAGTAATGGGTCCTTTGATGTTAGTAACAAGGGTCTTAGGAACCCAAATAGAGCACTCAATGTACTCATAAGGAGAACCAACAAATTTAGTATAAACATGTCCATCACTAGCACGGCACAACACATATGACGGGTTAAAGTCGCCGGCTTTGTTGGAGGAAATGCTTTTGCCCTTTTGGACGTCAACTCCCTTTAATTTTTCCTTCTTCTCCTTAGGAGCACCCTCTCCCTCTTTCACAAAATTTTGCTTGACAGGAGGAGGACGTTTGGTCTTGTCGTTCTTCTTCTTCTTGCTCTTGGACTTTGGTGCAAACCCAATTCCTTCCTTGGCCACAACTTCCTTTTGATTGCTCAAAAGGTCGTTGAGGTTCTTCTCACCTTGAATGCATGTCACAAGGCCTTTCTCAAGTTGATCCTTCAATTTGGCATTCTCCTCCACAAGATGCACATGCTCACAACATGGGTTAGTAGCACATGCATTATCAATTAATACCATATGAGGGAAGGTGGCATTTTCCTTGGTTAGCTTAACTTGGAGTTGAGCATGAGACTCCTTGAGGTTAGCGTGAGCACCCTTCAAGACCTTGTGGGCCTTGTCAAGTATCTCAAACTCCTCTTTGAGTTTAGCATGATCAACCCCAAGTTTAGCCTTCTCGGAAGTTAGCACACGAGACACGAAAAGAGCATGATCAAGATCTTTCTTTAACTTAGCATGGTCATCATTGTATGACTCCTCAAAAGTCAAAGGATGAACACGCTCTTCCTCAAGAGCATTAGAGAGATCCGATATCTCATCGGCATAGTCACGACTATGACCTTCCATCTTAGAGATGGTTTCTTCGTGAGCCTCGATCATGTCATTGGCCTCACCAAGTTGTTCCAAGAGAGCAACAAAATGCTTCTTGGACTTGCCCTTGAGCTTACTCATAAAAGACTCAAATTCATTCACTTCCTCATTAGACCCATCATGTTCATCAATGCAATCCTCCATGGAGGGATTAGTAATGATGGTGGTTTTAATGTTGGGGGTTACCTTGTTTGAAGCTTTAGCCATGAGGCACTTGGCGGTGATGTTCTCATTGGGTGAATCAAAGAGAGACACCCGGGGAGTAGTAGCAATGGCAACGGATGCCATGGCCATCACTTCTCCATTTTCATCATCATCGTCATCCTCTTGGTATTCTTCTTGAACCACCAACCCACGAGTGGGAGTCTTCTTGGCGAAGTTGTTCTTGTTGGGGAAGGGCTTGGCTTTGTCCTTTCGGATGAACTTGCCACCATTGTCTTCCCGCTTCTCGTAAGGACAATCCGCAACGAAATGGCTCACATTGCCACAGTTGAAGCAAGTTCTAACTCGTTGCTTGCCCTTGACGCCACTTGAGTTGTTCTTGTTGAAGTTGGGTCTTGTATTCTTCTTGCTCCAAAATTGTCTTGAAGCAAGGGCCATGTGCTCATGATAATTATATTTGGTGTCTTCGGGGTTGCTCTCCTCATCTTCCACTTCTTCCTCTTCTTCCATAATAACCTTGGCCTTCAAAGCAAGGTTGGGCTTCTTTGCCCTTTGAGAACGGAGCACCGCATTGTCGGCGGTCTTGTCCAAGATGCTCATTGCAATGAACTCATCCAACACTTCACTTGAGGTCATGGAGTGGAAGTCCGGTCTTTGACGAATGACGGAGGACATGGCCTTGTTGTAGGGCATCATGGCCTTGAGGAACTTGCGCTTGATCCAATTGTCATCTGTGTCCTTGCTTCCATGATCTCGGAGTGAGACAGCGAGTTTGGTCACTCTACGAAAGAGCTCACGGGGTTCTTCATCTTCTTTCATTGCAAACTCATCGTCTTCATCTTGCACAACTTCATAGTTGGAGCGTTGAATGCTAGCACTTCCTCGATAGAGAGACACAACACATTTCCATGCGTATTTAGCCACGGCATGAGGTCAAAGATGAGGGAGATCTTCGGGAAGGATTGCATCTTGGATGATGAAGAGAGCACTCTCATTGAATTGATTATCCACGGCTTCTCGAGGGGTGAAGTTGCTTGGGTCATGAGGATAGAAACCTTCTTCAATGATTCTCCAAAGGTTAGTATTCACATGTTTTAAATGACGCTTGAAACGATAAACCCAAGAATCAAAATCTTCATTTTTCTCATACTTAGGAGGAGGACCGGCATGATTCAAATGAGTAGAGGGAATCGGTCCTCCATAAATTGGGGGTTCCACATGGGCAAAGATGCCGGTGCCATTTTTAACACTAGACATAGGAGCTTTCTCACTAGTAGCTTCCCCCTTGTCGGGGTTAGCATCCATCACCGTGTTGGCGGGATCACCCACTTTCACGGGCGCGGTGGAAAGTTTAAGCCCTTCTAAGAAATCCTTAAACATGTCCTTGACCTCGGTCGTCATGGAGGTTTTCAATGTGTCCAACGCCACATTGAATTCCTCACGTGAGATCGAGTTACCCCCATCTCCCGTAGATGATATCGGATTCGCACCGGAGTGCTCTCCCACATCATCTACGATGTCAACCATGCTCTTCGGACGGTAAAGTCCTTAAAAAGAGATGAGGCTCTGATACCAATTGAAAGGATCGATATGGTTGACTAGAGGAGGGGGTGAATAGGCAACTAACAATTTTTAGCTTTTCTTTACCAAATTAAACTTTGCATCAAAGTAGGTTGTCTAGATATGCAACTAGGTGAACAACCTATATGATGCAACAACAACAAGTACACGAGCAAGTAAGGGAAGCAACACAAGTAAGCTTGCAAAAGTAAAGGCGCGAGATAACCAAGAGTGGAGCCGGTGGAGACGAGGATGTGTTACCGAAGTTCCTTCCTTTTGAGGGGAAGTACGTCTCCGTTAGAGCGGTGTGGAGGCACAATGCTCCCCAAGAAGCCACTAGGGCCACCGTATTCTCCTCACGCCCTCACACAATGCGAGATGTTGTGATTCCACTATTGGTGCCCTTGAAGGCGGCGACCGAACCTTTACAACCAAGGTTGGGGCAATCTCCACAACAATTGGAGGCTCCCAACAACACCACGAAGCTTCACCACAATGGAGTATGGCCTCGAGGTGACCTCAACCGTCTAGGGTGCTCAAACACCCAAGAGTAACAAGATCCTCTAGGGATAAGTGGGGGAAATCGAATATCTCTTGGTGGAAGTGTAGATCGGGCCCTTGTCACCCAATCCCAAGCAAATCAACAAGTTTGATTGGCTAGGGAGAGAGATCGGGCGAAAATGGAGCTTGGAGCAACAATGGAGTTTAGGGTTAGAAGAGGTGAGTCTTCTTGGAGAAGAAGACCCCCTTTTATAGTGGGGGGACAATTCCAACCGTTACCCACCACTCAGCTCGCGGCCCACGGAACTACCGCTCCACAGGTGCGGTACTACCGCACTGGCATGCGGTACTACCGCGGTGGACTGCGGTACTACCGTGAGCACGGTAGGGGCCAGGCCAGGCAAGAAGGAGCACCGACAGGGCGCGGTAGATCCGCAGATGCGGTACTACCGTGGCCCCGTGCGGTACATCCAAGGCAGACACGGGCCAGGCTTGGTAGGCACAGAAGTAAAAAATTACATCCGTGACTACCTCCACTGAGAAAAAGTCGTGCGAAACTCCGACACGGAACTACCGCGACCGAGGGTGCGGTACTACCGTGAAGGGTGCGGATGTAAAAAATTACATCCGCCCCTACCTCCGCTCCTGCTACGGAACCTGGACTGGTGCCACGGTACTACCGCGCCGCAGCAGGGTACTACCGCGGGGAGCGCGGATGTAAAAAAATTACATCCGCGCCTACCATTGCTTGAGAGCAGTGCCAGACCAGAGCTCGCGGTACTACCGCTCGGAATAGCGGAACTACCGTGGGAGCCTGCGGTACTACCGTGCCGTAGCCCGGTACTACCGCTGGCTCCTGCGGTAGTACCGCTCAAGAGAGCAGTACTACTGCTAGCCTGAGAGGAGCAAGACAAAGGCCTTCATTTCGCAGAGACAAAGGTGAGACGGAGGAACACTCCGAGGAGCTCGAGGAAAGGTGGTGTAGAAGGGAATGTGTACGTGAGATTCCACCCAAACCTTTCCAAACGGACCCCCTCTTAATAGTATGGCTCTCCTACGACTCAACTCCACCGAACCGAACCGTAGACAAATGCCGTCTTCAATAATCTTCGAGGGGCATCAAATCATCTTGTGTTTAGTCGTGATGAATCTGAAAAGCTCAATACACATGATTAGTCCACAAAGGCATTGTCATCAATCACCAAAACTACTCAGGGACAAAAGTGCCCTTACACACATTATTGGCGGATCCCTTGCAGAAAGGAAAAGTTTAACTCCCCCACCAACCATACAAACACAAGCCATGGCTGGCGAGCCGAATCCACGGGTGCCCTCCAAACAATCATCTTTCCAGGGAAAGTTTTGTTTTACTACAATTTTCTTTTTTTCGTTTGACTGGACTGGGCATCCCAATTAGCCCGCCTCTCGCATGCAAGATGAGTGAATGAACTCTCGTTATGAGAATAACCCACTTAGCATGGAAGATATTGACCACCCCACGCTCCATGAGTGCTACGACACACAAAATAGATGTTTATTTGAATGATTAGAGATGGCACATGCAAATTTGCTTGGAACGACAGGGTAATGCCGTATATAGGTAGATATGGTGGAATCTTTTGGCATAACTTTTAGGTTTCAGGATTTTGGATGCACAATCAGCATTTCCGCTTAGTACGGGCGAAGGCTAGTAAATAGATTGAGAAGCAACCAACTAGAGAGCGACAACGGTCATAATCATGTGTTGTGAATATTTAACATTGGACATGGGCATGAGTAGGATATAAACACTCTGAATATAAATATAATAAAGGCCACACTAGTTTTGAATCAATTGTATGTGTGAGCATGTGTCAAGTCAAGCCACTTGAATTCTTCAGAGCAGGATGCCATCCTAACATACTACATAATCATTTTAATGCGTGTTGATACTCAATATAAATCATTATCCACTCCTAGCTACTTAAGCATGGCATGAGCAACTATAATCTTTAATTGTCATCACAAACATGTTTACTCATAATATGCTGAATCAGGGCTACTGCATTAAACATATTTACAAAAATAAAAACAAGAAGAGTTCATACCAGCCTTTCTTTGCCACAACCACTTCATCAAATTATCTACGTTATTGTCTTTCACTTGCACGACCGAATGATGTGAAAATAATAGTAGTGCAAGTGTGTCGTGGAATAAGTTGAAATCTGCAAACACTTTATTAAAAGGAGAAGACAAGAAAGTATTGGCCCTTCATTAGATCGACAACAAAGCACATAGGAGCCACTCAACAATTCTTACGAAGTCTTCTCCTCACGACGAATCAAAAAAAGAAAAGAAATTCAAGGAAACACACAGAAATATTTTTGAGGTTTATAATTTTTTTGAAGAAAGCAAATAAACGAAGAATAACGAAAAGCGAGAAAAACAATTTACACCAAAGAACTCCCAACAAACAACAAAAGAAAAAACAAGAAATATTTTTGGATTTTCTTTTACTACTACGAACTAACTAAACAAGAAAGAAAACTCGAAAAGAAGCGAGAAAAATTTTTATATGTTCAAAGTTTTTCAAACACACCTGAGAAAAGCAAAATAAAGCGAACATGGGTATACAATGAAAATGATGAACACCGACAACAATATTGAATTGTCAGTTAGAATACATAATCCCCCAAGTTTAGGCTTTCGACCTAGCTTCATAATCATCACTGTTGATCAGGATAGTAGTCATAATGGTAGCTCGGGGCAGCATTCTGCGCCGCCTCCTCAGTGAGGCGAGGTGCCTCCACTGCCACGTTGTACTCATGGGTCTCATCCTCATAGACAAAATGTCTTTGTTTGTTCTGAAAGTCAAAGAAAATAGGCGCATGCAAAATAACCAAGACATCATGGTATTTATTAATTGCTAGGTTGTAATCATATTTGTGAGTCTCATACTTAATAAACAGGTGGTGTTGTATTGCCTCAAAATCCAAGTACTTAGCATGTAGTATAGGATCATTGGGTCTAGTGGGGACCCTAAGTCTTGCAGCTACACGAGAAGCATAAATTCCCCCATATATATCACCATCCTCCGTGTTTTGGCTTAGCCTACATGCAATAACGGCCCCAAAGTTATAATGTCAGCTGCCATGCATAACAGTCTGAAGGATGCTCAAATTTGGAGCACATAGTGCACTACAATCATGCTTGCAAACAACACAACTCCCACTAAAAATTGCAAAGTAACGAATAGTGGGAAATATGAATACTTCTAATTCTAGCTTGTGTCACACCCCTATCCTCACCATTGCAAAGACCACTAAGAAATGCCTCATAATTAGATTTCCATGGTTCGGCGAGCGAACCCCAATATAGAATTTTGCACGCATCACAAGTTCTTCTGGAGACGTACTATAAGACTTATCATAGAGACCAAATAAAACTCTAGAATTCGAAAAATGATACTTAAACTTCTGAGTGAATGAATTGGTAAGGTGGTAATGCTGCCTCTGTCCCTGTCCTGTCGTATCCCTAGCTCTTACATCATACTCCCTCCGTCCGGATTACATGTAGCAGAAATGGATAAAAATGAATGTATCTAGAACTAAAATACGCCTAGACTCATCCATCTATTATTTCCGGATGGAGAGAATACATGTCAATATGTCATGCCTTTATATTCTTCAGTACCTATTCTATCTCTCTATTGTAGCATGTTTTATAACTGAAGCACCGTTCTTCTATATAAGGCATGCAAAGGAAAGACGGCTATGTTAGAATCTGAAGGGTTACAAACAAGGTCTTTGCAAAAGATCCAAACACATGCAAAAGATCCAAATTATAGATACGTTGGAGACGTATCAATGCTTGAGTCTTGTCAACATCCAGGACCACTACAAGGTCTGGGGCAGCGCCTAGAACAAACTGAACTCCCTGGTTGACCTCGCCTCAGCCATCATCGACCCCTACTACATGAAGATGAAGGATGAGAGTAAGAAGGACAAGGACACCTGGCACAGTGTTTGGCATGAGAGACTGGATGAAGAACACGTCAAGTACGCGGCCAATGACGCGTACACAAGCTATGAGATGTACAGGAGGATTGTTGACATGAGGAAGTGTCTTGTTCATGCCCCAGCCGAGGGATCGAGCCACAGAGCAGTGGCAGGAGCGTCACAAGAAGTAGATGACTAGATGATAGTTTCTCCTACTTTAGAATGCATGCAATTGTTTATTGAGGTGTGCACGAATAATCTGTATAGTCACTTATGTAATTGGACGTTTATTTCAGTTATATATATGTACATGCTATTCTTGTGTAGACAGAGCAAATCACACAGCTTATTAGCAGCAATCGTCTGTGTTATTATTGGTCTTCGCACACATTTCTAATCACGGACCTGTTTGCCGCGTATCACACACATATTGTTCAGTTGAACCGTTTCCATTGTGTTGCACAATAAAGGCTGCAGAGAGGGGTCTACAGCAGCAAGGTCTATTGAGGTCTTTGTTTTGTATTTTTTGACATTTCTTGTTTTTTGAACACATGCTGATTGGCTTGAAGAAGGTCTATCTCGTTACTTTTTGACAATTGTTTATACGCAAGCAACTAGTTTGCATTTTTCAAAGTTTTTTGTATGAACAGAACCGCACACGAACTTACTATAGTAACCGTCTGTGTTATAATTTCTCATAGCAAATAGTTCATCGAGTGGGCTGTTTACTGCGTATCACACACATCTGGTTTACACGAATCATTTGTGTTCTTTTGGCTGATCGCAAATGCCGCATATCACACACATCTTGTTAAGATGAACGGTTTTCGTTCTCTTGCCTAATCAAAAACAGTTTATCCAAGTGAACCATATGCCGTATATCACACACACCTTGATCTGGCTGACTGTTTCTGTTGCAATCCCTAATAGCACACAGTTCATCGGAGGAAACTGTATGTCGTATATCGCACATACATTGATATGGCTGCCCGTTTCTGTTGTTCTTCCTCATTGCAAACAGTTTTGCTGGATCAACCGTATTCCCTTCATCGCACACGCAACTAAAATCTGAACCATGTTTGATGCATCCATCATCGCAAACGTTTTGCACATTTTAGAAGGTTCTCTTACACCACTGTTTGCGATTATTGCATTACACACAGTTTCTCGAAGGGTCTCTGATCATAGTGTCACGTTAGCAGCATCCTGCAGTAGTGATGGGCCATTAAAAGGCCAAAACTCAGGCCCGACTGCAAGTGGCCCAACTCATTTATGGGCCATTAACACGCTGAAAGACACACTGGGCCGGAAATTGGCCCAACACTTAAATGGGTTGCTAAAGGCCGAAAGACATACATCCTGAAAATTGGCCCATCCCTTGAATGGGCCGTTAACTGGCCGAAACCACATCAGACCGATATTGAGCCCAAATATATAGCGGGTTGTTAACGGGCTCGAGCTGACGATGGGCTGGAATGGTGTCAAATCGTTAACGGGCCATCGACGGATCGAATTGGCACATCTCGTATGGGCCATGGGCTTAGATGGACCTGACACAAGTAGGCCTTATATGGGCCGGCCTGCTAATTTTTACTGGTCCGACCTTTTTCACCGAAATGGGTCACCGTTGGGTCTTGCCATGTGTCGACGTATCATAGGGCCTCCCATACCATGAGTGGATGACATCTGTCCCAACGCTGAGCCGACACATGGATCCCCCATGGAATGAGAATTTTACATGTGGAAAATCCCCATTGGTCGGGGCTATTAACGGGTTATCGGATCCAAACCAGAACCCGATAGCTTAACGGCGACCTGTTACGATGGATGCCACATGTCGGTTACCCTTGACGAAGGCACTTCTATGATGCGTCATTTATCGTCATGGAAGTGGACACTTCCGTGATGATAATTTTGGTATTGTCATGGAAGACTTCTACGACAACACAGGTATGACTATCTTGATTCTGTCATAAAATCGTCATAGATGTACATGCATGACAGAAAACGTGACCTACTGCGACAAACACGTATCATCACGAAAGTGTATTTTTTTTGTAGTGATATAGTCATACGTGCTCATAATAAGAACTTGCAAGTCATCGTTTGTCCTACCCTCCCGTGATAGCGGGGTCCATAAGGAAATCTAAGGGATATTAATGCCCCCTTTTAATATAGAACCAGAACAAAGCATTAACACATGGTGAATACATGAACTCCTCGAATTACAGTTATCCTCGGAGAGTATCCCAATATTGTCACATTGGGGTCTACGGTTCAGAACAACAACAAGTGCATAAAACGAGAAGATATGATCTGTTGGAAATATGCCCTAGAGGCAATAATAAAAGCATTATTATTATATTTCCTTGTTCATGATAATTGTCTTTATTCATGCTATAATTGTGTTATCCGGAAATCGTAATACATGTGTGAATAACAGACATCAACATGTCCCTAGTGAGCCTCTAGTTGACTAGCTCGTTGATCAACAGATAGTCATGGTTTCCTGACTATGGACACTGGATGTCATTGATAACGGGATCACATCATTAGGAGAATGATGTGATGGACAAGACCCAATCCTAAACATAGCACAAGATCGTATAGTTCGTTTGCTAGAGTTTTCCAATGTCAAGTATCTTTTCCTTAGACCATGAGATCGTGTAACTCCCGGATACCGTAGGAGTGCTTTGGGTATGCCAAACGTCACAACGTAACTGGGTGACTATAAAGGTAGACTACGGGTATCTCCGAAAGTGTCTGTTGGGTGACATGGATCAAGACTGGGATTTGTCACTCCGTATGACGGAGAGGTATCACTGGGCCCACTCGGTAATGCATCATCATAATGAGCTCAGAGTGACCAAGTGTCTGGTCACGGGATCATGCATTACGGTACGAGTAAAGTGACTTGCCGGTAACGAGATTGAACGAGGTATTGGGATACCGACGATCGAATCTCGGTCAAGTAACATATCGATAGAAAAAGGGAATAGCGTACGGGGTTGATAGAATCCTCGACATCGTGGTTCATCCGATGAGATCATCGTGGAGCATGTGGGAGCCAGCATGGGTATCCAGATCCCGCTGTTGGTTATTGACCGGAGAGTCGTCTCGGTCATGTCTGCTTGTCTCCCGAACCCGTAGGGTCTACACACTTAAGGTTCAGTTATGCTAGGGTTGTAGGGATATGTATATGCAGTAACCCGAATGTTGTTCGGAGTCCCAGATGAGATCCCGGACGTCACGAGGAGTTCCGGAATGGTCCGGAGGTAAAGATTTATATATGGGAAGTCCTGTTTCGGGCATCGGGACAAGTTTCGGGGTTATCGGTATTGTACCGGGACCACCGGAAGGGTCCCGGGGGTCCACCGGGTGGGTCCACCTGTCCCGGAGGGGCCACATGGGCTGTAGGGGGTGCGCCTTGGCCTAATGGGCCAAGGGCACCAGCCCCACATAGGCCCATGCGCCTAGGGTTTGAAGGGGGAAGAGTCCTAGGAGGGGAAGGCACCTCCTAGGTGCCTTGGGGGGGAGGGAAACCCCCCTTGGCCGCCGCACCCCCTAGGAGATTGGATCTCCTAGGGCCGGCCACCCCCCCTGGCCCTCCTATATATAGTGGGGGAGAGGAGGGACTTCATACCTGAACGCCTTGGCCTTTGGTTGCCTCCTTCTCCCTCTCCAACACCTCCTCCACCTCCATAGTGCTTAGCGAAGCTCTGCCGGAGTACTGCAGCTCCATCAACACCACGCCGTCGTGCTGCTGCTGGTGCCATCTCCCTCAACCTCTCCTCCCTCCCTTGCTGGATCAAGAAGGAGGAGATGTGGCTGTTCCGTACGTGTGTTGAACGCGGAGGTGCCGTCCGTTCGGCGCTGGTCATCGGTGATTTGGATCACGTCGAGTACGACTACATCATCACCGTTCTTTTGACCGCTTCCGCTCGCGATCTACAAAGGTATGTAGATGCATCTAATCACTCGTTGCTAGATGAACTCCTAGATGATCTTAGTGAAACGAGTAGGAAAATTTTTGTTTTCTGCAACGTTCTCCAACAGTGGCATCATGAGCTAGGTCTATGCGTAGTTCTTCTTGCGCGAGTAGAACACAATTTGTTGTGGGCGTAGATTTGTCAACTCTCTTGCCGTTACTAGTCCTTTCTTGCTTCAGCGGTATTGTGGGATGAAGCGGCCCGGACCAACCTTACACGTACGCTTACGTGAGACCGGTTCCACCGACTAACATGCACTAGTTGCATAAGGTGGCTGGCGGGTGTCTGTCTCTCCTACTTTAGTTGGAGCGGAATCGATGAACAGGGTCCTTATGAAGGGTAAATAGAAGTTGACAAATCACGTTGTGTCTTTAACGTAGGTAAGAAAACGTTCTTGCTAGAACCCTAATTCAGCCACGTAAAACTTGCAACAACAATTAGGGGACATCTAACTTGTTTTTGCAGCAAGTGGTTTGTGATATGATATGGCCAAAGTTGTGATGAATGATGAATGATCTATATGTGATGTATGAGATGTTCATGCTATTGTAATAGGAATCACGACTTGCATGTCGATGAGTATGACAACCGGCAGGAGCCATAGGAGTTGTCTTTATTCTTTTATATGACCTGCGTGTCATCAAGAAACGCCATGTAAATTACTTTACTTTATTGCTAAACGCGTTAGCCATAGTAGTAGAAGTAATAGTTGGCGAGCAACTTCATGGAGACACGATGATGGAGATCATGATGATGGAGATCATGGTGTCAAGCCGGTGACAAGATGATCATGGAGCCCCAAGATGGAGATCAAAGGAGCTATGTGATATTGGCCATATCATGTCACGTTTATTATTTGATTGCATGTGATGTTTATCATGTTTCGCATCTTGTTTACTTAGAATGACGGTAGTAAATAAGATGATCCCTCACAATAAATTCAAGAAGTGTTCCCCCTAACTGTGCACCATTGCGACAGTTCGCTGTTTCAAAACACCACGTGATGATCGGGTGTTTTATTCAGACGTTCACATACAACGGGTGTAAGACAGATTTACACATGCAAACACTTAGGTTGACTTGACGAGCCTAGCATGTACAGACATGGCCTCGGAACACAGAAGACCGAAAGGTCGAGCATGAGTCGTATAGAAGATACGATCAACATGAAGATGTTCACCGATGTTGACTAGTCCGTCTCACGTGATGATCGGACACGGTCTAGTTTAACTCGGATCATGTAATACTTAGATGGATAGAGGGATGTCTAATCTAAGTGGGAGTTCACTAATAATTTGATTAGTTGAACTTAATTATCATAAACTTAGTCTAAAATCTTTGCAATATGTCTTGTAGATCAAATGGCCAACGTAGTCCTCAACTTCAACGCATTCCTAGAGAAAACTAAGCTGAAAGACGATGGCAGCAACTATATGGACTGGGTCCGGAACCTGAGGATCATCCTCATAGCTGCCAAGAAAGATTATGTCCTACAAGCACCGCTTGGTGACGCACCCATTCTCCCTGCAGAACAAGATGTTATGAACGCTTGGCAGGCACGTTTCGATGACTACTCCCTCGTTCAGTGCGGCATGCTTTACAGCCTAGAGCCGGGGCTCCAAAAGCGTTTTGAGAGACATGGAGCATATGAGATGTTCGAAGAGCTGAAAATGGTTTTCCAAGCTCATGCCCGGGTCGAGAGATATGAAGTCTCCGACAAATTCTTCAGCTGTAAGATGGAGGAAAACAGTTCTGTCAGTGAGCACATACTCACTATGTCTGGGTTGCATAACCGCTTGACTCAGCTGGGAGTTAATCTCCCGGATGATGCGGTCATCGACAGAATCCTCCAGTCGCTTCCACCAAGCTACAAGAGCTTTGTGATGAACTTCAATATGCAGGGGATGGAAAAGACCATTCCTGAAGTATTTGCTATGCTGAAATCAGCAGAGGTAGAAGTCAGGAAGGAACATCAAGTGTTGATGGTCAATAAAACCACTAAGTTCAAGAAAGGCAAGGGTAAAAAGAACTTCAAGAAGGACGGCAAGGATGTTGCCGCGCCCGGCAAGCAAGCTGCCGGGAAGAAGCCAAAGAATGGACCCAAGCCCGAGACTGAGTGCTTTTATTGCAAGGGAAGCGGTCACTGGAAGCGGAACTGCCCTAAGTACTTAGCGGATAAGAAGGCCGGCAAAACAAAAGGTATATGTGATATACATGTAATTGATGTGTACCTTACTAGTGCCCGTAGTGGCTCCTGGGTATTTGATACCGGTGCAGTTGCTCACATTTGTAACTCAAAGCAGGGGCTGCGGAATAAGCGGAAACTGGCAAAGGACGAGGTGACGATGCGCGTCGGGAATGGTTCCAAGGTCAATGTGATCGCCGTCGGCACGCTGCCTCTGCATCTCCCTTCGGTATTAGTTTTAAACCTTAATAATTGTTATTTAGTGCCAGCTTTGAGCATGAACATTGTATCGGGATCTCGTTTAATTTGAGATGGCTACTCTTTTAAATCTGAGAATAATGGTTGTTCCATTTTTATGAGAGATATGTTTTATGGTCATGCTCCTATGGTGAATGGTTTATTCTTTATGAATCTCGAACGTGATGCTACACATGTTCATAATGTGAGTACCAAAAGAAATAAGGTTGATAATGATAGTCCCACATACTTGTGGCACTGCCGCCTTGGTCACATAGGTGTCAAACGCATGAAGAAGCTCCATGCTGATGGACTTTTAGAGTATCTTGATTATGAATCATTTGACACGTGCGAACCATGCCTTATGGGTAAAATGACCAAGACTCCGTTCTCAGGAACAATGGAGCGAGCAACCGACTTATTGGAAATCATACATACTGATGTGTGTGGTCCGATGAGTGTTGAGGCTCGCGGTGGCTATCGTTATGTTCTCACTCTCACTGATGATTTAAGTAGGTATGGGTATATCTACTTAATGAAACACAAGTCTGAAACCTTTGAAAAGTTCAAGGAATTTCAGAGTGAGGTTGAAAATCAACGTGACAGGAAAATCAAGTTTCTACGATCAGATCGTGGAGGAGAATACTTGAGTCACGAGTTTGGGGCACACTTAAGAAAATATGGAATAGTTTCACAACTCACGCCGCCTGGAACACCTCAGCGTAATGGTGTGTCCGAATGTCGTAATCGCACTCTGTTAGATATGGTGCGATCTATGATGTCTCTTACCGATTTACCGCTTTCTTTTTGGGGCTATGCTTTAGAGACTGCCGCATTCACTTTAAATAGGGCTCCGTCGAAATCCGTTGAGACGACACCGTATGAATTATGGTTTGGGAAGAAACTTAAGCTGTCGTTTCTAAAAGTTTGGGGATGCGATGCTTATGTCAAGAAACTTCAACCTGAAAAGCTCGAACCCAAGTCGGAAAAATGCGTCTTCATAGGATACCCAAAAGAAACTATTGGGTACACCTTCTACCTCAGATCCGAAGGCAAGATCTTTGTTGCCAAGAATGGGTCCTTTCTAGAGAAAGAGTTTCTCTCGAAAGAAGTAAGTGGGAGGAAAGGAGAGCTTGATGAAGTATTACCTCTTGAACCGGAAAATGGCGCAACTCAAGAAAATGTTCCTGAGGTGCCTGCACCGACTAGAGAGGAAGTTAATGACAATGATCAAGATACTTCTGATCAAGCCCGTACTGAAATTCGAAGGTCCACAAGGACACGTTCCGCACCAGAGTGGTACGGCAACCCTGTCTTGGAAATCATGCTGTTAGACAACGGTGAACCTTCGAACTATGAAGAAGCGATGGCGGGCCCGGATTCCGACAAATGGCTAGAAGCCATGAAATCCGAGATAGGATCCATGTATGAAAACAAAGTATGGACTTTGACTGACTTGCCCGTTGAGCGGCGAGCCATAGAAAATAAATGGATCTTTAAGAAGAAGACAGACGCGGATGGTAATGTGACCATCTATAAAGCTCAGCTTGTCGCTAAGGGTTATCGACAAGTTCAAGGGGTTGACTACGATGAGACTTTCTCACCGGTAGCGAAGCTGAAGTCCGTCCGAATCATGTTAGCAATTGCCGCATTCTATGATTACGAAATATGGCAAATGGACGTCAAAAC
>NC_041387.1:413116663-413220625 GCF_002162155.2 Triticum dicoccoides
GGAGATTGGATCTCCTAGGGCCGGCCACCCCCCCTTGGCCCTCCTATATATAGTGGGGGAGAGGAGGGACTTCATACCTGAACGCCTTGGCCTTTGGTTGCCTCCTTCTCCCTCTCCAACACCTCCTCCACCTCCATAGTGCTTAGCGAAGCTCTGCCGGAGTACTGCAGCTCCATCAACACCACGCCGCCGTGCTGCTGCTGGTGCCATCTCCCTCAACCTCTCCTCCCTCCCTTGCTGGATCAAGAAGGAGGAGACGTGGCTGTTCCGTACGTGTGTTGAACGCGGAGGTGCCGTCCGTTCGGCGCTGGTCATCGGTGATTTGGATCACGTCGAGTACGACTACATCATCACCGTTCTTTTGAACGCTTCCGCTCGCGATCTACAAAGGTATGTAGATGCATCTAATCACTCGTTGCTAGATGAACTCCTAGATGATCTTAGTGAAACGAGTAGGAAATTTTTTGTTTTCTGCAACGTTCTCCAACATGATCAATAACTCAAATTTATTGATGATAACATAGAGGGTTCAGATCTAAAATCATGGCACTCTGACCCTAGTGACAAGCATTAACCATAGCAAAATCAATTTCAGAACATAGTGGATACTAGGGATCAAGCCCTAACAAATTGACTCAATTACATGACAAATCTCATCCTCCATCACCATCTAACAAGCCTACGAAGTAATTATTCACTCCCGGTGGTGAGCATCATGGAATTGTTGATGAAGAAGGGTTGATGATAATGACAACGATGAGCCCCCCCTCTCTGGAGCCCCGGACAGACTACAGATCAGCCCTCTCGATGAAGAACATGAGGCGGCGATGGCTTTGTATCATAAAACACGAAGAAACTTCTTCTCTTAATTTTTTTTCTTGGGAAGACGAAATGTATAGGCTTGGAATTAGGCCAAACTAAGCCTCGTCAACCCCGCAAGACATTAGGGCGTGCTTGTTGCCTTGTGGGCAGTAGGTGGCTCCCCTCCAGTAGATCTTCGTTCCAGTATTTTTTTTATTCAATAAAAAATCTCCGCAAAGTTTTGTCCAATTCCGAAAACTTTTATTTCTACACAATAACAACACCATGGTAGTTCTCCTAAAATAACATCAGTCTGGATTAGTTTCATACAAATCATACAAATTAGAGCCCAGAATAGGAGCAAAAGTGTTTGGAAAAATAGATACGATGGAGAAGTATCAGCGTCCATGACGGGTGGATGAGTGCACTTGATCACCACGGTCAGCTGGCAGGTAAGTGATGGGTGGACTGAGGGCGCACGATCACTAGGCGAAGCGAGCCTCCGCGCCATCCGTTGCCAGTTGGCGTGTCGTGGGAGCCTCTCGGGAGCTCTCCGAGCCGTCTAATCTACAAGGGTGGTTCCGGTCTGGCGACCCAACTAGGCGGTCTATGACGGGTGGACCACCAATGTGTGCCCGGGGCCACCATCATTGGGTGGCGGCGGGCACGCCTGCGATGGCCCTTTCGCAAGTTGCCTTACGCGGGACAGACCAGCTGGACCCACGTGTCGTCTTCTCTAGCTGGCGTGTCGCAAGGGCTTGTCGAGAGCTCTCGTCTTGGACCCGGGTGACCCGCCTCGGCTGTCCATGACAGGTGGACCGCGAGGGCGGCACGGGGGTCACCATCATGAGGTGGCTTTTGCGGGACCCACATGTGAGGTGTCTCCGCCCTGCACCGGGCTGGTTCGGTGGCGCCAGGCGGGCCTTGCATTGCAGTTGCAGCGTCCGCTCGTGCGTGGGGCCTTTTTCAGGCTGTCATGTTAGCCACACACTGGCGCACGCGGGGAAACACATCCGCTGCACGTGGTGCGACGTCTGCGTGTGCCGACGCGTGACCACCTGAGTGTGTGGAGGGTGTTGGAAATATTCCCTAGAGGCAATAATAAATGTTACTATTTATTTTTCATGTTCATAATTATGTTTATGTTCTGTGCTATAAGTGCAATGGTCCTTGAGTCCCAAAAGGCTCATAGAAAAAACCATGTGCATGTGTGGAACAATAACAGTAAAATAAATCATAGTCCTAGTCTAAGATTAGCTTAAGTGTTGCATGATGGTTACGTTTTCCTGATCATGGGCATGAGAATTCTGACAACTTCGAGGATACAATTTTAGAAGAACACTTGTGTTGAACATACCCAATTGTTGTTATGCTATCAACTAAATTCATCACAAGTTAATGGTTTATAACGCAGAGAAAGTTAAATATTTACATAATTCCTTAGACCATGAGAGCATCGAGTTCCTTCATACTTGTTTCTTGAACTTTGGGGTTTCTTATACGTCATCTGTAACATGATGGCTATTACGACATCTTAAGGCTTCATAAAAAGTATGACAATTGACTAGATAGCTCAACATTGGGATTTGCTCCTCCAACGGTGGAGAGATATTTTTGGGGTCCTCTCGGTATTATGTTATCCATCATCATCTGAACATATCCAACATGATTTTATCACGGGGATGCCAGAACATGGAAACGAGAAAAGAGAACAAAATTGGCAACGAGGAAACTAGGATAGTGAACAAGTTGTTGATTCACGGGGATGTCGATAAATCTCACCTCAGTTTTTTTGTAACATATCGCGAAGCAACAAGAATAACACAGGTAACTATAGGTTCACTCGGATATCCATTTGTGTGGGTGTAGGGATCAATATGGATGTTCACAGTTCCGCAATTGATCATTAACCGAAAAGAGTTCCAGTCATGTCTCTATTTCATCGAACCTACAGGGTCACACGCTTAAGGGTCATCTACCCGCTGAGTACTACATTACGAGCCTGAGAGAAAGTCACCGGAAAAGTTTCAGAGGCATTGAAAATGTTCCAGAGAGAAAACAAAAGTGTTTTGGAGAAACCAAAGTTTGTTTTAGAGCAAACCATCAAGCCGGAAAGTTTCGGGATGCGTCCAAAATTTTCGGAGGGGTGCCAAAAAAGTTATGGGACCTTCCACACCACCAGCGGCCTAGAGAGCAACGCGCCACCGCCGCCACCGACCACGAAGCACCACAACCACAGCCTCCACCCATTCCTAGGACGACGCCTCCAAGAAGGACCACGTTGCTGGAACGCCGTCGTCGTCTGGCCCAAAAGGCCAAGGTTTTCATCTGGGAGTGCGGGGAAGGAAGAAGGGTGTCGAGTTCCGGAAGCTCAATGCGCCCTCAGGAGGGAACGAGCGCAGGGGGCATCGACGTCGTCAAGGTCGACACGAACTAGCCCAAGGGTTTCCCCGTTCCAGAGCTCCTGCCAGCCCACGCCCAACAACTAGATTTGCTAGACGGGCCGCAACAAAGGGAGGGGCCATCCGGCGGAGCCATTGGATCATCCCGCAGCCACGAAGGACCTCCGCCACCCTACGGCAGCCCACCCGGCTGGAAGGGATGGCCAACTCCCGTGCCGCCATCTTCACCCGCAGCCCTGGGCTTCCGGGGCTCCCTGCAGAGGGGCAAGGTAGCTGAGCCTCACCGCCATCTTCATCGGAGGCCGCACAACAAGGCCGTCAGATTTCTCATAAATAATGTCGTGATTCTCTGGATGCCGTGCTCCTCTCCTTAAGTGGTGTTAGTCTCTGCGCTGACAGCGGTGGCCCAATACGGTCCTTGGTTTTGGTACCTCACGTTGACGTGGCGTGCACGGTTGGCTGGTGACTTGTTCATGACTGGGTCCAGAATGTCAGTGACACACATGTGTCTGTGTCTGCGTTTACTGTATCTTTCGGAGGTCATTGACGTACGGCGACCGGACTCCACCTCTGGGCATTCAAGCATGACAGTGCGGTGCGGTTCACCATCGTCCGGGCACGAGTTGGTCTCGCCTCCACGGCCGCGTTGCACACCCGACCAGGCAGGGCAGGTCGGCAGATTCCGGACGGACCGTCGCCGCTGAATCGAGTCCGACCCGTGTGTGCCTGTCCACCTTGCGCAGCAAACAAGACCCAAAACCACGACTTGCGCCACAAACCAAAACCGCTGTCGCACGCCCAGCCCCAGCCCCAGCCCCAGCCCAGCCCCAGGGAAGGAAGGGAAGATCGCCACCAAAAACGAAAGAGCATTCATTGCCTGCGGCAAATATAATGAACAGACATTCTAGCCTTGTCCCACTGACACGTGAACCTACATAATGCTCCGACCCCACCGGGCAGTGGCCGAGATGGGTGCGCTGCGCGCCGGGCCAGTTCCCACCGCCGCCCGTGGTTTTCCTTTCCCCGAAGAAAGCAGGCGAGTTTTGCACGACCACCCCCGTCTTCCCACGAAACCCCAATCCCCATTCCCATCCCGTCCGCAAGCCAAGCCCAGGTATAAATGGAGGACGGCCGCCCCTCCCAGAAGACCACCAAACCAGCACACGTCAACGGAACAGGTTAACGAAATCCCCACGAAGGCCTAGAATATTCCCCAAAACCCCACGTCCCCTCCGCCGCCGCTCCCACTCCACCAGTGTACCACCCGGATCGGTCGATCGACAGCGATGGACACCCACATCGGGTCCGTCGACGGGCCGTCGCCGGCGGCGGTGAACGGCGCGGTGGGCTGCCCGGCGTCCGCGCCGGGGTGCCCGATCATGTCCTCCCACCCGGTGGTGTCCCCCGGCGAGGCGTCGCTGGGGCGCCACCTCGCGCGCCGCCTCGTGCAGGTCGGCGTCAGCGACGTCTTCGCCGTGCCCGGGGACTTCAACCTCACGCTGCTCGACCACCTCGTCGACGAGCCCGGGCTGCGCCTCGTCGGCTGCTGCAACGAGCTCAACGCGGGGTACGCGGCCGACGGCTACGCGCGGGCCCGCGGCGTCGGCGCCTGCGCGGTCACCTTCACCGTCGGCGGCCTCAGCGTGCTCAACGCCATCGCCGGCGCCTACAGCGAGAACCTGCCCGTCATCTGCATCGCCGGCGGGCCCAACTCCAACGACTACGGCACCAACCGCATCCTCCACCACACCATCGGCATCCCGGACTTCTCACAGGAGCTACGCTGCTTCCAGACCGTCACCTGCCACCAGGTACGCACGCGCGTTCCCTCAACATGCATTGCCCCTTCCTCATTCGATTCCTCCCTCTAATTTGTTGACTCGATCTGGTTGGTCTGTCGTTGTTTGTCGATTCAGGCGGTGGTGACCAACCTGGACGACGCGCACGAGCAGATCGACACGGCCATCGCGACGGCGCTCAGGGAGAGCAAGCCGGTGTACCTTAGCATCAGCTGCAACCTCCCCGGCCTACCTCACCCCACCTTTACCCGTGACCCAGTCCCCTTCTTCCTCGCCCCGAGGTACCAACTGCCCCTACTCTGTTCTTCTTCCGAGTTGTCGTTTCCGTGTATGTAGTGTTTTGAATCTCATCAGAGTCTTTTTTCCCGATTATTGTGCCAACACTTTATCTTGGATCATGGAACGTTTCCCCCCAATTATGTAGGAGTAGGTCTTAACTCTTGATTTGCATGTACTAGTACTACCTGCTGGCAGCTTAAGATTTTATCACCACAAAAATGTGCCCAGTTGAATCATTAGCATTGAGAATTTCAGATCGTGAATTTTGATGCTATCTGTATCTGAAGTGACCGACGCACTGAACAGAGTATTGTTGTAATATGATTGTATTTGAAGCCATCTGATGAACTGAACTGTGTTGTGAAAAATTACAGGATGAGCAACAAGATGGGGCTCGAGGCTGCAGTGGAGGCAACTGTCGAGTTCCTGAACAAGGCGGTGAAGCCGGTGCTTGTGGCCGGCCCCAAACTCCGCGTGGCCAAGGCGGGGAAGGCCTTCGTCGACCTTGTGGATGCCAGTGGCTATGCCTATGCTATAATGCCATCGGCCAAGGGCTTTGTGCCAGAGACGCACCCCCACTTCCTCGGCACCTACTGGGGCGCCGTCAGCACGGCCTTCTGCGCCGAGATTGTCGAGTCGGCCGACGCCTACCTCTTCGCAGGCCCCATCTTCAACGACTACAGCTCTGTTGGCTACTCGTTCCTGCTCAAGAAGGACAAGGCCATCATCGTGCAGCCTGAGCGTGTCATCGTTGGGAACGGCCCGGCATTCGGCTGCGTCATGATGAAGGAGTACCTGTCTGCATTGGCCAAGCGGGTTCAGAAGAACACCACCGCCTACGAGAACTACAAGAGGATCTTCGTGCCTGAGGGCCATCCGCTGAAGGGCGAGGCGAACGAGCCGCTGCGTGTCAATGTGCTCTTCAAGCACATCCAGGACATGCTGACGGGTGACAGTGCAGTGCTCGCTGAGACCGGTGACTCCTGGTTCAACTGCCAGAAGCTGAAGCTGCCCGAGGGCTGCGGGTGAGCTTTCCTGATTCCACAATGTTGTGATGGTGCATGTTTCCTCCTTGTTTGTCTTTGTCTTGTTGTGCTAAGCAGGGTTGTTTGTTTGCACGCTGCAGGTATGAATTCCAAATGCAGTATGGCTCGATTGGATGGTCGGTGGGTGCATTGCTCGGGTACGCGCAAGGCGCAAGCGAAAAGCGTGTTATAGCCTGCATTGGTGATGGGAGCTTCCAGGTGAGATATCCCTCGATCTGATGATCTCTGCTGCCGTGTGCTGCAATATATATTGCACTATGTGCTGTTTCTAATGTGATGTCCGGGGGATTCCGTTGTCTGCAGGTGACAGCACAGGATGTGTCGACTATGCTGCGGTGCGAACAGAACAGCATAATCTTCCTGATCAACAATGGCGGGTACACCATCGAGGTGGAGATCCACGACGGACCTTACAACGTCATCAAGAACTGGAACTACACCGCCCTTGTGGAGGCCATCCACAACGGGGAGGGCAAATGCTGGACTGCCAAGGTAAGCACGCACTCTTTTGTCCATTGCGCAAGCATCAGAGAAGAAGGAGGCGAGCTTGCAGAACTGCTGCTGACGCATGCTTTTGTGTTGGCGCAGGTGAAGTGCGAGGAGGAGCTGACGGCGGCGATCGAGATGGCGCTGGGGGAGGAGGAGGACTCTCTCTGCTTCATCGAGGTGATCGCGCACAAGGACGACACCAGCAAAGAGCTTCTGGAATGGGGCTCCAGGGTCTCTGCTGCCAACTCCAGGCCACCCAATCCCCAGTAGACAGACCGACCAAAGCCACGCCTGCATCAGTAGTAGTAGCAGCAGCAGCAGCACGCACGTTGCCCATCAAATAATGTTGAACAGTTTATCTTTGCTCTTCTGTTATGTTCTTAGTTTTGTGCCTTGTAGTGACTTGTGCCATCGCCTGTGTTCTATCCTGCCAATGCTACGAAGATTATGAGATATTTTTAGCTTGCCTCAGCTATTTGTCTACCTTCTTTCAAAATGGTCGGCCAATATAAATTGAAAAATCACGAGCTACTACTGAGCGGCTCCTCGAGGAATCTAGAAGCGCAATACAACATGCATGGACTCGGAATAGAATCTTGCAAATATGATAAGTAGTTTTGGTAAGAAAGTGAGCTAATAATGGTAAGCTAGCACTGCAACTTGTGGAGCAGTTCGGCCCTTTTTCTTGAAAAAACGTACTAATTGTGGAGCAAGTAGGCTTGACGCTTTGTTCTCGGCAAAGGAAAGCCCTGCGTACGTACATGCATCTGCTGCATCTCCTGGAGCTATTGTGTTTGTTTGTGGGTTTTGATATTGCCACCTTGTGCTGCTTTCGCCGGCTAAAAGACGGACAGCGTGCTAGGGATTGGTCAATCAACCATTTATAACACCTAAAGCGAAAGGCATGCCCTGCGTTTATGTGGGCGCCACACCGCAAATATCAGAGGCTGCTTTGAGTAGAAAAGTGAGATAACGACAACCTTTGAAGTTTCCGCATGTGACAAGGACAGGGTATCGCCGCTACGTGATGTGGTTCATCTGCCCCTTGTTTACCTGAATGCGTCACGCTAGTTTAGATTATGGAAAGTTAAAAGCACCACAGGTATCCCAACTTGCATGAAATGTGATAATTTAGTCTTAAACTTATAAAATGCAACTCCACCATACACCAGCTTGCATTGGATGTGTTTGATTTTGTCCCCGGCCTATCACAGCGTGACAATTCGCAGCTAGGTGGCCGGACCGGTCGTCGCCAACACGTCTACAGAAAATACCCTACCGTTTTGTCTAATTAACCCGCGCTATAGGGGCACCTGAATTAAATTTGTCTCAAATCCCCTTCGCGCCCGCCCATTGCTTCTCTGTTATGTTCCCCATCTCCAGCTCCCTGCTCCTAGCTTGCTGCCAGCGTCAAGCTTTCAGCCGCAATCTAGCTCCCCCTCATGGTCTCGTGGGATGATCTCTCGAGCTCCTCGTTTGACGGCGACTCCGTCACAGTTAGGTTAGCCCCCTTGGTGATGCAGCTAGGGTTAGGTTCAGGCAAGAAAATTGGGAATTTGACCGAAGAGGCCTATTTGTTTTTGTTGTAGGCACCTGCCACCATTTTCTGCTCGGAATGGAAAGTCCTTGCTACTGAATTTGCTTCTAGATGTGAGCACCTAGCTGTGTGTGAGAAGCTGGTGGCATTTTCTTCAGTGGAGGAGTGGTAGGAGGTTCTTAGCTTGTGCACATAAGGTTAGTAGCTAATTATTCATTTTGCATAGCTTTCTGTTGCTTGATCTGCGTAGTGTGTTTCAAGTGTTGATGACTATGCCAGTGTTTTTGTGTAATCATTAGGTTTTTAGTTAGCACAGTGATTCTGCAATTCACTGAATTTGTTCGGAGTTAACATTCAACTGGATTTTTTCATTTTGAATAGTTAACTGAATTTGTGCAGTGTGAATAGATAATAATCTTTTGCAGTTATTATGTTAACTGTTAACTGAATTTGTGCAGTGTGGATAGATAACTGAGCTTTTTCAGTTATTATGTTAATTGTTAACTGCATTTGGTTAGTTAACTGCCTTTCTGAACTTAAGTGTTTTCATTTTACAAATATGTCACCATTTGTGCACATAACTTAATTTTTGCACGGGTTTATGTGAATTCTCTATTGGTTTCTGTTTAGGCCTAATTGTAAATTTCTCTTTTTTCAATTGATAGGAAGCACCTAAATGCAACTATGTTGAGTGGGTTGACCCTGAGTGGCTTGCCCCTTTGAAGATGAGCCTAGCTAGGATTTGGGACATGTATGAGGATGAGAACAAGCTGAGGCTGAGGCAAAATGTAGTTAATGCAGAAGAAATTTCAAGATCCTGGGAGAGAAGGAGAAGATGGAAAAGGAGTTGAGGTTTTTTAAGGTTGATTTTATAAAAAATGTTAGCTCACAAAGAGCAGGCATTGGCCTAACTAGGCAACACACAGCTTGCTTTGACAGACCTGAAGCAAGAACTTGGGAAGAAGAAAATTTGTGACAAATCTGTCACAAATATTCATCAGGTTGTGAGGGCCAAGGTAGAGAAAGAGAGGGACCTAATGCAGCAGGAGAGGGAAAATTAATGGAAGAGAGGGACAGTTTGGTGTTGAAGAGAGATCAGCTAAAGTAAGATAAAAAGAAGTTGGAGTATACGATGGGTGATCTTTTCAAGCATAAGGAGGAAACCAAGGGCTAGATAAGCAAGCTAAAGGAGATGCTGATGAATTTGAGTGATGATGTGCAATGTTATTGTAAAAAGTTGTAGTAGCTCTAATTTGATGAACTGGCAGAGATATTTAAGTGATTTGTGTGAACTGGCAGAAGTACTTTCTGTAATGCAGTATGTGTGAACTTGAGTAATGTGTGTAATGCAGCATATGTGAACTCTAGTAACTTGCAAGTGTTAAAATTTAAGTGATTTGTTTGAAACTGTTAAAATTTAAATGATTTTTACCCAGTTTACTGAATATGCCTGAAAGTGTTAAATTTAAACTGAATTTTATCCAGTTAACTGGATTTGGCTGAAAGTGTTATAGTTCAAGTGAATCAGTTATTGATCCTGTATTTTTGATCCTGTATTATAGTTTACTAAATTTATCCCCTTAACTGAATAGTACCAAAATGTCTCACTATTGACAGGTAAGTGAATTTATCCCCTTAACTGAAAATTTGACAGAAAGATAATTGAACTGTTGTTTAATACTGTTTCAGTTTACTGTTGTTTCTCAGTTAACTGAATTCTTTCAGTAAACTAAATTATTTCAGTTAACTGAATTATTTCTGTTAACTGAATTCTAAAGGTAAGTTACTTTATCGAAATGAGCTAACTAGATTTTTTAGTTAATTGAAAGTTACTTTATCCAGTTTAACTTAATTTGTGTGTAAGTGTGAATAGCTAAGTGATTTGTCCAGCTAACAAAATTTGGTTCTAAGTGCAAATTCAATTATCTGAATTTGCATGAGGAGGCATCAGTGTACATCCTATTTTGGTACAATGCAAATTATTTGCCTACACAATGTTGCATTCTCTTTTTTGGAAAGTTGTAGCAAAAAAAAACATAGCAAAAATGGCACATCACACCAACATAGGAGCACATCACAACAACAATGGCAGTAATTTAAAGGAAATAAAACATCATCATCCATAGCATAGTAGAGCAATACTTGTTCACATCAAACTCCACTAGCAGATCAGACATTAAACTGGTTGACATGATCCATAGCATACCATAGTACTTTGTTCACTACTTAACTTATGTGCTCAAATATAGGAGCACACCTAAGCAACATGCCCAAAATATTTCTAACTTATATGCTGCAATATACTAGCATACGTAAGCTCTTCTTCAAGCATCTCCATTGCATCAGCGCTAGCTTTAGTTGATCTTCAACAGCTTCGGGCACTCCGAGCAGCGAGGTTCCCCTGCAACGAGAGCCCTCTTCTTCCCTGCCGCCCTCTTCTTCTTATGGCCATGGCCTGGTTCCTACACCATGGCCTCCTCCTCAGCTTCTTTCTTGACAAGGGTGATGTGAGGCATGATAACCCACAAGTTTTTAGGGGATCGCAATAGTTTTCGAGGGTAGAGTATTCAATCCAAATTTATAGATTCGACACAAGGGGAGCCAAAGAATATTTGCAAGTATTAGCAGCTGAGTTGTCAATTCAACCACAGTTGGAGATTAATTATCTGCATCAAAGTGATCAGTAGCACAGTAATATGATAGTTTTGATGGCAGTGGTAACAACAGTAGTAACAGTAACAGTGATAGCAATAATTTTGTAGCAATTGTGACAGTAGCAATAACAATAATATCTGAAAAACTTGTAGGCATTGGATCGGTGAATTCGTTGGATGATATTCATCATATAACAGTCATAACCTAAGGCGGTAGAAATCTAGCACTAGTTCATAAATATAATGTAGGCATGTATTCTGTAAATAGTCATACGTGCTTATGGAAAGAACTTGCATGGAATCTTTTGTCCTACCCTCCCGTGGCAGCGGGGTCCGTAAGGAAACTAAGGGATATTAAGGCCTCCTTTTAATAGAGAATTGAAACAAAGCATTAACAAATAGTGAATACATGAACTCCTCAAACTACGGCATCACCTGAAAATATCCCGACTATTGTCACTCCGGGATTTGCGGATCATAACACGTATGAGGTGCATATAACTTGTAAGATCAGACATAGAACATAGATATAATGGTGAAAACATAAACGGTTCAGATCCGAGATCATGGCATCCGAGCCCAAAGTGACAAGCATTATGCATGGCAAAGTCATAGCAACATCAATCTCAGAACATAATGTATACTAGGGATCAAGCCCTAACAAAACTAACTCGATTACATGATGAATCTCATATAACTCTCTCACCGACTAGCGAGCCTACGAAAGAATTACTCACTCCCAGTGGGGAGCATGGAATTGGCGATGGAGAAGGGTTGGTGATGACGAAGATCAAAGATTCCCCTCTCCGAAGCCCCAAATGGACTCCAGATCTGGCCTCCCAATGAAGAACAGGAGGCGGCGGCGGCTCCATCTCGTGAAACGCGATAATTCTTTTTCTCTAATTTTTTTCCCGAAAATAGGATTTTATAGCGTCGGAGATAGGGTCAGCGGGGCCACCAAGTGGGCACAATCCACCTGGGCGCACCAGGAGGGGGGCCGCCCTGGTGGGTTGTGCTCACCCAGGGGCCCCCCTTCGGTGGTTCTTGTTGGAAATATGCCCTAGAGGCAATAATAAAAGGATTATTATTATATTTCCTTGTTTATGATAATTGTCTTTTATTCATGCTATAATTGTGTTATCCGGAAATCGTAATACACGTGTGAATACATAGAGACAATATGGATGAAAGAGTTCATCACCGACCTAGGAGTCATACCAGATGCGTCGGGGCCGATCACTCTCTTCTGTGACAACACTGGAGCTATTGCCCTTTCCAAGGAGCCCAGGTTTCCCAAGAAGACCAGGCACATCAAGCGTCGTTTCAACTCCATCTGTGAAAATGTTCAAGATGGAGACATAGATATTTGCAAAGTACATACGGATCTGAATGTCGAAGATCCGTTGACTAAACCTCTTCCACGAGCAAAACATGATCAACACCAGAACTCTATGGGTGTTCGATTCATCACAGTGTAACTAGATTATTGACTCTAGTGCAAGTGGGAGATTGTTGGAAATACGCCCTAGAGGCAATAATAAAAGGATTATTATTATATTTCCTTGTTTATGATAATTGTCTTTTATTCATGCTATAATTGTGTTATCCGGAAATCGTAATACACGTGTGAATACATAGACCACAATATGTCCCTAGTGAGCCTCTAGTTGACTAGCTCGTTGATCATCAGATAGTCATGGTTTCCTGACTATGGAAATTGGATGTCGTTGATAACGGGATCACATCATTAGGAGAATGATGTGATGGACAAGACCCAATCCTAAGCATAGCACAAGATCGTGTAGTTCGTTTGCTAGAGCTTTTCCAATATCAAGTATCTTCTCCTTAGACCATGAGATCGTGTAACTCCCGGATACCGTAGGAGTGCTTTGGGTGTACCAAACGTCACAACGTAACTGGGTGACTATAAAGGTATACTACGGGTATCTTCGAAAGTGTCTGTTGGGTTGACACGGATCGAGACTGGGATTTGTCACTCCGTATGACAGAGAGGTATCTCTGGGCCCACTCGGTAATGCATCATCATAATGATCTCAAAGTGACCAAGTGTCTGGTCACGGGATCATGCATTACGGTACGAGTAAAGTGACTTGCCGGTAACGAGACTGAACGAGGTATTGGGATACCGACCATCGAATCTCGGGCAAGTAACATACCGATTGACAAAGGGAATTGTATACGGGGTTGCTTGAATCCTCGACATCGTGGTTCATCCGATGAGATCATAGAGGAGCATGTGGGAGCCAACATGGGTATCCAGATCCCGCTATTGGTTATTGACCGGAGAGCAGTCTCGGTCATGTCTACGTGTCTCCCGAACCCGTAGGGTCTACACACTTAAGGTTCAGTGACGCTAGGGTTGTAGAGATATTAGTATGCAGCAAACCAAAAGTTGTTCAGAGTCCCGGATGAGACCTCGGACGTCACGAGGAGTTCCGGAATGGTCCGGAGGTAAAGAATTATATATGGGAAGTCAAGTTTCGGCCATCGGGAAAGTTTCGGGGGTCACCGGTATTGTACCGGGACCACCGGAAGGGTCCGGGGGGTCCACCGGGTGGGGCCACCCATCCCGGAGGGCCCCATGGGCTGAAGTGGGAGGGGAACCAGCCCCTGGTGGGCTGGTGCGCCCCCCTTGGGCCCCCCTATGCCTAGGGTTGGGAACCCTAGGGGAGGGGGCGCCTCCACTTGCCTTGGGGGGCAAGGCACCCCCTTGGCCGCCCCCCTAGGAGATCCCATCTCCTAGGGCCGGCGCCCCCCTGGGGTCCCTATATAAAGAAGGGGGAGGGAGGGCAGCCGCACCCTTGCACTTGGTGCCTTCCTTCCCCTTGCTACACCTCTCCCTCCCGCACACGCTTGGCGAAGCCCTGCCGGGATCCCTGCTGCATCCACCACCACGCCGTCGTGCTGCTGGAGCTTCATCAACCTCTCCTTCCCCCTTGGTGGATCAAGAAGGAGGAGACGTCACGCTGACCGTACGTGTGTTGAACACGGAGGTGCCGTCCGTTCGGCGCTAGGATCTCCGGTGATTTGGATCACGACGAGTACGACTCCCTCAACCCCGTTCTCTTGAACGCTTCCGCTTGATCTACAAGGGTATGTAGATGCACTCCTCTCTCTCGTTGCTAGATGAACTCATAGATTGATCTTGGTGAAACCATAGGAAATTTTTTGTTTTCTGCAACGTTCCCCTTCAGTGGCATCATAAGCTAGGTCTATGCGTAGTTCTCTTTGCACGAGTAGAACACAAATCTATTGTGGGCGTAGATGTTGTCAACTTTCTTGCCACTACTAGTCTTATTTTGCTTCAGCGATATTGTGGGATGAAGCGGCCCGGACTGACCTTACACGTACGCTTACGTAAGACAGGTTCCACCGACTGACATGCACTAGTTGCATAAGGTGGCTAGCGGGTGTCTGTCTCTCCCACTTTAGTTGGAGCAGATTCGATGGAAAGGGTCCTTATGAAGGGTAAATAGAAGTTGACAAATCACGTTGTGGCTTTTTCGTAGGTAAGAAAACGTTCTTCCTAGAACCCTATTGCAGCCACGTAAAAGATGCAACAACAATTAGAGGACGTCTAACTTGTTTTTGCAGCAATTGCTTTGTGATGTGATATGGCCAAAAGTTGTGATGAATGATGAATGATATATTGTGATGTATGAGATCATGTTCTTGTAATAGGAATCACGACTTGCATGTCGATGAGTATGACAACCGACAGGAGCCATAGGAGTTGTCTTAATTATTGTATGACCTGCGTGTCAATGATTTAACGTCATGTAATTACTTTACTTTATTGCTAAACCGTTAGCTATAGTAGTAGAAGTAATAGTTGGTGAGCAACTTCATGGAGACACGATGATGGAGATCATGATGATGGAGATCATGGTGTCATGCCGGTGACGAAGATGATCATGGAGCCCCGAAGATGGAGATCAAAGGAGCTATATGATATTGGCCATATCATGTCACTACTATTTGATTGCACGTGATGTTTATCATGTTTTTGCATCTTGTTTACTTAGAACGACGGTAGTAAATAAGATGACCCCTCATAATAATTTCAAGAAAGTGTTCCCCCTAACTGTGCGCCGTTGCGACAGTTCGTTGTTTTGAAGCACCACGTGATGATCGGCTGTGATAGATTCTAACGTCACATACAACGTGTGTAAGACAGATTTACACATGCAAAACACTTAGGTTAACTTGATGAGCCTAGCATGTACAAACATGGCCTCGGAACACAGAGATCGAAAGGTCGAACATGAGTCGTATGGAAGATACGATCAACATGGAGATGTTCACCGATGATGACTAGTCCGTCTCACGTGATGATCGGACACGGCCTAGTCAACTCGGATCATGTAACACTTAGATGACTAGAGGGATGTCTAATCTGAGTGGGAGTTCATTAAATAATTTGATTAGATGAACTTAGTTATCATGAACTTAGTCTAAAATCTTTGCAAAAAATGTCTTGTAGATCAAATGGCCAACGCTCATGTCAACATGAACTTCAACACGTTCCTAGAGAAAACCAAGCTGAAAGATGATGGCGGCAACTATACGGACTGGGTCCGGAACCTAATGATCATCCTCATAGCTGCCAAGAAATCATATGTCCTAGAAGGACCACTAGGTGAAGCACCCATCCCAGAGAACCAAGATGTTATGAACGCTTGGCAGTCACGTGCTGATGATTACTCCCTCGTTCAGTGCGGCATGCTTTACAGCTTAGAACCGGGGCTCCAAAAGCGTTTTGAGCAACACGGAGCATATGAGATGTTCGAGGAGCTGAAAATGGTTTTCCAAGCTCATGCCCGGGCCGAGAGATATGAAGTCTCTGACAAGTTCTATAGTTGTAAGATGGAGGAAAATAGTTCTGTCAGTGAGCACATACTCAAAATGTCTGGGTTGCACAACCGCCTGTCCCAGCTGGACATTAACCTCCCGGACGAGGCGGTCATTGACAGAATCCTTTAGTCGCTCCCACCGAGCTACAAGAGCTTTGTGATGAACTACAATATGCAGGAGATGGTGAAAACTATTCCTGAAGTATTTTCAATGCTGAAGTCAGCAGAGGTAGAAATCAAAATGGAACATCAAGTGTTGATGGTCAATAAAACCACTAAGTTCAAGAAAGGCAAGGGTAAGAAGAACTTCAAGAAGGACGGCAAGGATGTTGCCGCACCCGGTAAGCCAATTGCCGGGAAGAAGTCAAAGAATGGACCCAAGCCTGAAACTGAGTGCTTTTATTGCAAAGGGAAGGGTCACTGGAAGCGGAACTGCCCCAAATACTTAGCGGACAAGAAGGCCGGCAACACAAAAGGTATATGTGATATACATGTAATTGGTGTGTACCTTACCAGTGCTCGTAGTAGCTCCTGGGTATTTGATACCGGTGCCGTTGCTCATATTTGTAACTCAAAGCAGGAGCTGCGGAATAAGCGGAGACTGGCGAAGGACGAGGTGACGATGCACATCGAGAATGGTTCCAAGGTCGATGTGATCGCCGTCGGCATGCTACCTCTATATTTACCCACGGGATTAGTTTTAAATCTCAATAATTGTTATTTAGTGCCAACTTTGAGCATGAACATTGTATCTGGATCTCGTTTAATGCGAGATGGCTACTCATTTAAATCCGAGAATAATGGTTGTTCTATTTATACGAGAGATATGTTTTATGGTCATGCCCCGATGGTCAGTGGTTTATTATTAATGAATCTTGAACGTAATGTTACACATATTCATAGTGTGAATACCAAAAGATGTAAAGTTGATAACAATAGTCCCACATACTTGTGGCACTGCCATCTTGGTCACATTGGTGTCAAGCGCATGAAGAAGCTCCATGCAGATGGACTTTTAGAGTCTCTCGATTATGAACAATTTGACACATGCGAACCATGCCTCATGGGCAAAATGACCAAGACTCCATTCTCCGGAACAATGGAGCGAGCAACCAACTTATTGGAAATCATACATACTGATGTGTGCGGTCCAATGAGCGTTGAGGCTCGCGGAGGATATCGTTATGTTCTCACTCTCACTGATGACTTGAGTAGATATGGGTATGTCTACTTGATGAAACACAAGTCTGAGACCTTTGAAAAGTTCAAGGAATTTCAGGATGAAGTAGAGAATCAACGTGACCGAAAAATAAAGTTCTTACGATCAGATTGTGGAGGAGAATATTTAAGTCATGAATTTGGTACGCACTTAAGGAAATGTGGAATCGTTTCACAACTCACGCCGCCTGGAACACCTCAGCATAACGGTGTGTCCGAACGTCATAATCGCACTCTATTGGATATGGTGCGATCTATGATGTCTCTTACCGATTTACCGCTATCATTTTGGGGATACGCTCTAGAGACAACTACATTCACTTTAAATAGGGCTCCGTCTAAATCCGTTGAGACGACACCATATGAATCATGGTTTGGGAAGAAACCTAAGCTGTCGTTTCTAAAAGTTTGGGGATGCGATGCTTATGTCAAGAAACTTCAACCTGAAAAGCTCGAACCCAAGTCTGAAAAATGCGTCTTCATAGGATACCCTAAGGAAACCATTTTGTATACCTTCTACCTTAGATCCGAAGGCAAGATCTTTGTTGCCAAGAACGGATCCTTTCTGGAAAAAGAGTTTCTCTCGAAAGGAGTAAGTGGGAGGAAAGTAGAACTTGATGAAGTACTACCTCTTGAACCGGAAAGTAGTGCAGCTCAGGAAAATGTTCCTGTGGTGCCTACACCGACTGGAGAGGAAATTAATGATGATGATCAAGGTACTTCGGATCAAGTTGCTACTGAACTTCGTAGGTCCACAAGGACACGTTCCACACCAGAGTGGTATGGCAACCCTGTCCTGGAAATCATGTTGTTAGACAACGGTGAACCTTCAAACTATGAAGAAGTGATGGCGGGCCCAGATTCCAACAAATGGCTTGAAGCCATGCAATCCGAGATAGAATCCATGTATGAAAACAAAGTATGGACTTTGACAGACTTGCCCGATGATCGGTGAGCGATAGAAAATAAATGGATCTTTAAGAAGAAGACGGACGCGGATGGTAATGTTGCCATCTATAAAGCTCGACTTGTCGCTAAGGGTTATCGGCAAGTTCAAGGGGTTGACTACGATGAGACTTTCTCTCCCGTAGCGAAGCTGAAATCCGTCCGAATCATGTTAGCAATTGCCACATACTATGATTATGAGATATGGCAGATGGACGTCAAAACGGCATTCCTTAACGTCTATCTTAAGGAAGAACTGTATATGATGCAGCCGGAAGGTTTTGTCGATCCTAAGAATGCTAACAAGGTATGCAAGCTCCAGCGATCCATTTATGGGCTGGTGCAAGCATCTCGGAGTTGGAACATCCGCTTTGATGAGATGATCAAGGCGTTTGGGTTTATGCAGACTTATGGAGAAGCCTGCGTTTACAAGAAAGTGAGTGGGAGCTCTGTAGCATTTCTCATATTATATGTAGATGACATACTTCTGATGGGAAATGATATAGAACTTTTGGACAGCATTAAGGCCTACTTGAATAAGTGTTTTTCAATGAAGGATCTTGGAGAAGCTGCTTACATATTAGGCATCAAGATCTATAGGGATAGATCGAGACGCCTCATAGGTCTTTCACAAAGCACATACCTTGATAAGATATTGAAGAAGTTCAGTATGGATCAGTCCAAGAAAGGGTTCTTGCCTGTATTGCAAGGTGTGAGATTGAGCTCGGCTCAATGCCCGACCATGGCAGAAGATAAAGAAGAGATGAGTGTCATCCCCTATGCCTCAGCCATAGGATCTATTATGTATGCCATGCTGTGTACCAGACCTGACGTAAACCTTTCCGTAAGTTTGGTAGGAAGGTACCAAAGTAATCCTGGCAAGGAACACTAGACAGCGGTCAAGAATATCCTGAAGTACCTGAAAAGGACAAAGGACATGTTTCTCGTTTATGGAGGTGACAAAGAGCTCGTCATAAAGGGTTACGTCGACGCTAGCTTCGACACAGATCTAGATGACTCTAAGTCACAAATCGGATACATGTATATGTTGGAGCAGTAAGCTGGTGCAGTTGCAAGCAGAGCGTCGTGGCGGGATCTACATGTGAAGCGGAGTACATGGCAGCCTCGGAGGCAGCGCATGAAGCAATATGGATGAAAGAGTTCATCACCGACCTAGGAGTCATACCAGATGTGTCGGGGCCGACCACTCTCTTCTGTGACAACACTGGAGCTATTGCCCTTGCCAAGGAGCCCAAGTTTCACAAGAAGACCAGGCACACCGAGCCCAAATTGACAAGCATTATGCATGGCAAAGTCATAGCAACATCAATCTCAGAACATAATGTATACTAGGGATCAAGCCCTAACAAAACTAACTCGATTACATGATGAATCTCATATAACTCTCTCACCGACCAGCGAGCCTACGAAAGAATTACTCACTCCCAGTGGGGAGCATGGAATTGGCGATGGAGAAGGGTTGGTGATGACGAAGATCAAAGATTCCCCTCTCCGGAGCCCCAAATGGACTCCAGATCTGGCCTCCCAATGAAGAACAGGAGGCGGCGGCGGCTCCATCTCGTGAAACACGATAATTCTTTTCTCTAATTTTTTTTCCCGAAAATAGGATTTTATAGCGTCGGAGATAGGGTCAGCGGGGCCACCAAGTGGGCACAATCCACCTGGGCGCACCAGGAGGGGGCCCGCCCTGGTGGGTTGTGCTCACCCAGGGGCCCCCCTTCGGTGGTTCTTGTTGGAAATATGCCCTAGAGGCAATAATAAAAGGATTATTATTATATTTCCTTGTTTATGATAATTGTCTTTTATTCATGCTATAATTGTGTTATCCGGAAATCGTAATACACGTGTGAATACATAGAGACAATATGGATGAAAGAGTTCATCACCGACCTAGGAGTCATACCAGATGCGCCGGGGCCGATCACTCTCTTCTGTGACAACACTGGAGCTATTGCCCTTGCCAAGGAGCCCAGGTTTCCCAAGAAGACCAGGCACATCAAGCGTCGTTTCAACTCCATCTGTGAAAATGTTCAAGATGGAGACATAGATATTTGCAAAGTACATACGGATCTGAATGTCGCAGATCCGTTGACTAAACCTCTTCCGCGAGCAAAACATGATCAACACCAGAACTGTATGGGTGTTCGATTCATCACAATGTAACTAGATTATTGACTCTAGTGCAAGTGGGAGACTGTTGGAAAAATGCCCTAGAGGCAATAATAAAAGGATTGTTATTATATTTACTTGTTTATGATAATTGTCTTTTATTCATGCTATAATTGTGTTATCCGGAAATCGTAATACATGTGTGAACACATAGACCACAATATGTCCCTAGTGAGCCTCTAGTTGACTAGCTCGTTGATCAACAGATAGTCATGGTTTCCTGACTATGGACATTGGATGTCGTTGATAACGGGATCACATCATTAGGAGAATGATGTGATGGACAAGACCCAATCCTAAGCATAGCACAAGCTCGTGTAGTTCGTTTGCTAGAGCTTTTCCAATGTCAAGTATCTTCTCCTTAGACCATGAGATCGTGTAACTCCCGGATACCGTAGGAGTGCTTTGGGTGTACCAAACGTCACAACGTAACTGGGTGACTATAAAGGTATACTATGGGTATCTCCGAAAGTGTCTGTTGGGTTGACACGGATTGAGACTGGGATTTGTCACTCCGTATGACGGAGAGGTATCTCTGGGCCCACTCGGTAATGCATCATCATAATGAGCTCAAAGTGACCAAGTGTCTAGTCACGGGATCATGCATTACGGTATGAGTAAAGTGACTTGCCGGTAACGAGACTGAACGAGGTATTGGGATACCGACGATCGAATCTCGGGCAAGTAACATACCGATTGACAAAGGGAATTGTATATGGGGTTGCTTGAATCCTCGACATCATGGTTCATCCGATGAGATCATCGAGGAGCATGTGGCGGCCAACATGGGTATCCAGATCCCGCTGTTGGTTATTGACCGGAGAGCAGTCTTGGTCATGTCTATGTGTCTCCCGAACCCGTAGGGTCTACACACTTAAGGTTCGGTGATGCTAGGGTTGTAGAGATATTAGTATGCAGCAAACCGAAAGTTGTTCGGAGTCCCAGATGAGATACCAGACATCACGAGGAGTTCCGGAATGGTCCGGAGGTAAAGAATTATATATGGGAAGTCGAGTTTCGGCCATCGGGAAAGTTTCGGGGGTCACTGGTATTGTACCGGGACCACCGGAAGGGTCCCGGGGGTCCACCGGGTGGGGCCACCCATCCCGGAGGGCCCCATGGGCTGAAGTGGGAGGGGAACCAACCCTAGTGGTCTGGTGCGCCCCCCTTGGGCCCCCTGCGCCTAGGGTTGGGAACCCTAGGGGAGGGGGCGCCTCCACTTGCCTTGGGGGGCAAGGCACCCCCTTGGCCTCCGCCCCCCTAGGAGATCCCATCTCCTAGGGACGGCGCCCCCCCTGGGGTCCCTATATAAAGAAGGGGGAGGGAGGGCAGCCGCACCCTTGCACTTGGCGCCTCCCTTCCCCTTGCTACACCTCTCCCTCCCACAGACGCTTGGCGAAGCCCTGCCGGGTTCCCTGCTGCATCCACCACCAGGTCGTCGTGCTGCTGGATCTTCATCAACCTCTCCTTCCCCCTTGCTGGATCAAGAAGGAGGAGACGTCACGCTAACCGTACGTGTGTTGAACACGGAGGTGCCGTCCGTTCGGCGCTAGGATCTCCGGTGATTTGGATCACGACGAGTACGACTCCCTCAACCCGTTCTCTTGAACGCTTCCGCTCGATCTACAAGGGTATGTAGATGCACTCCTCTCTCTCGTTGCTAGATGAACTCATAGATTGATCTTGGTGAAACCGTAGGAAATTTTTTGTTTTCCGCAACGTTCCCCTTCAGTTCTTGGCTCCAGTATTTTTCTTTTATTCCATAAAAATTCTCCAAAAAGTTTCATTCCATTCCGGGAACTTTTATTTTTGCACAAAAACACACCATGATAGTTCTGCTGAAAACAGCATCAGTCCGGGTTAGTATCATTCAAATCATGTAAATTAGAGTCCAAAACAAGAGCAAAAGCATTAGGAAAAGTAGATATGACGGAGACGTATCAAGTCCCCCAAGCTTAAACCTTTGTTTGTCCTCAAGCAATTCAGTTGATAAACTGAAAGTGAAAAAGAAAAACTTTTATGAACACTTTTGCTCTTGTTTACATAAATAAGGTTAAGTAGCACCCAGGTTTTTAGCAAAGATTATGGCTAACCATGTCGATAATAACTCTTAAAAATTATATTAACTCATATCAATGGCATAATCAACTAGAGAGCAATAATAAGATATCTCAAATGACAACACTTTGTCAACACAACCATGGTATAGTATGACAATAGTGGTATCTCGCTAGTCCTTTCTGAGACCGCAAAACATAAATGCAGAGCACCTCCAAAGTTCATGCAACGACTAAACATTGTAATTCATGGTAGAAAAGATCCAGTCATGATGCACCCAACATTAATGATACACAATGCAGGAGGATGACAATAGTGCTCTCAGATATGGCCCTTATTTGCGAAGGTGATGACTCAACATAAAAGTAAATAGATAGTCCCTTCACAGAGGGAAGCAGGGATTTGCAATGGTGCCAGAGCTCAGATTTTTAAAACAGAGATAAATGAAAATTTGAGAAATGAACCCTTCATGTTTACTTTGCGACCATCAGTTATCGATATCTTACATGCTAAACACATTAGTGGGGTTCCCAAGCGATAAAAGTAAAGGTTTACCCCCCTCCACCAACAAACACATTCCACGGCTAGCTGAATCCATGGGTACCGTCCATACCAGCATCATTTCTGGGGGAGTTTTGTTTAACTATTTGCAATTTGAATTTGGGACTGGGAATCCCTATTACCGCCCCTCTCGTGCAAGGACAAGTGAATAAACACTCATCATGAGAATAGCCCACTTAGCATGGAAGATAACGGCTACCTCCTGTCGCTCTACGAACAATCCAGGCACACAAAAACGGAAGTTTGTTTGAAGTTTTTAGAGGTGGCACATGCAAATTTACTTAGAACGGCAGGGTAATACCATATATAGGTAGATATAATGGACTCATGTGGAATAACTCTAGGTTTAGGATTTTGATGCACAAGTAGTATTCCTCTTAGTACAGGCGAATGCTAGCAAATAGGTTGAGAAGTGGCCAGCTAGAGAGCGAAAACGGTCACGAACATGCATTATGCATAATAAACATTGAGTACTAGCATGAGTAGGATATGAACACCATGAACATAAATATCAGGTTTTGATTCAACTACATGCATGAACATGTGCGAAGTCAAGCCACTCGAACATTCAGAGGAGGATACCATATCATCATACTACATCACAACCATTTTAACGCAATGTTGACATCCAAGATAAATCATTATCCACTCCTAGCTACTTAAACATGGCATGAGAAACTATAATATCTAATTGTCATTACAATATGTTTGATCATAATATGTTGAATCATGGATACTAGGTTAAACATATTTACAAAAACAGAACAAGTTGAGTTCATACCTGTTTCTCTCTGCCACAGCCAGTTCATCAAATATCGTCATTATTGCCTTTCACTTGCACGACCAAATGATATGAGAATAATAATAGTGCAAGAGTGTCGTGGACTAAGCTGGAATCTGCAAACATTTTATTCAACAAGGAGAAGACAAGGTAATAAGGCCCTTTGTTGGATCAATATAAATGCATATGAGAGCCACTCAATAGTTTCATCGTGGTCTTCTCCTTAGTATGACTCAATAAAAAGAAAAGAGGTTCAGAGAAACACACTGAAATAATTTTGGAATTTTTAGTTTTTCTTGAAGAAAGCCAATGATACATCCATTTTGCATCATGATTTTATATCGATATTTATTGCATTATGGGCTGTTATTACACGTTATGTCACAATACTTATGCCTTTTCTCTATTATTTTGTAAGGTTTACACGAAGAGGGAGAATGCCGGCAGCTGGAATTCTGGGCTGGAAAAGGAGCAAATATTAGAGACCTATTCTGCACAACTCCAATAGTCTTGAAACTACATGAAAGTTAATTTTGGAATATATTAAAAATATTGGACGAAGAAAACACCAGAGGGGGGCCACCCAGCAGCCACGAGGGTGGAGGGCGCGCCCTACCCCCTGGGCTCGCCCCTGCCTCGTGGGCCACCTGGCAGGCCTCCGATGCCCATCTTCTGCTATATGGTGTCTTTTTCCCTGAAAAAAGCACAAGGAAGCTTTCGGGACGAAGCGCCACCGTCTCGAGGCGGAACCTGGGCGGAACCAATCTAGGGCTCTAGCGGAGCTGTTCTACCAGGTAAACATCCCTCCGGGAGGGGGAAATCGCCGCCATCGTCATCACCATCGATCCTCTCATCGAGAGGGGGTCAATCTCCATCAACATCTTCACCAGCACTATCTCCTCTCAAACCCTAGTTCATCTCTTGTATTTGATCTTTGTCTCAAAACCTCTTATTGGTACCTGTGGGTTGCTAGTAGTGTTGATTACTCATTGTAGTTGATGCTAGTTACTTTATTTGATGGAAGATCATATGTTTAGATCCTTAATGCTATTAAATACCCCTCTAATTATGAACATGAATATGATTTGTGAGTAGTTATGTTTGTTCCTAAGGACATGGGAGAAGTCTTGTTATAAGTAATCATGTGAATTTGGTATTCATTCGATATTTTGATGAGATGTATGCTGTCTTTCCTGTAGTGGTGTTATGTGAACATCGACTACATGACACTTCACCATTGTTTGGGCCTAGGGGAAGGCATTGGGAAGTAATAACTAGATGATGGGTTGCTAGAGTGACAGAAGCTTAAACCCTAGTTTATGTGTTGCTTCATAAGGGGCTGAATTGGATCCATATGTTTCATGCTATGGTTAGGTTTACCTTAATTCTTCTTTCGTAGTTGCGGATGCTTGTGAGAGGGGTTAATCATAAGTGGGACGCTTGTCCAAGGAAGGGCAGTACCCAAGCACCGGTCCACCCACATATCAAATTATTAGTAACGAACGCGAATCATATAAGCATGATGAAAACTAGCTTGATAGTAATTCCCATGTGTCCTCAGGAGCGCTTTGCTTTATATAAGAGTTTGTCCAGGATTGTAATTAGCTGCAAAAAGGGTTGGGACACCTTGCTGCACCTTGTTTACTATTGTTACTTGTTACTCATTACGAATTACCTTATCACAAAACTATCTGTTACCGATAATTTCAGTGCTTGCAGAGAATACCTTACTGAGAACCGCTTCTCATTTCCTTCTGCTCCTCGTTGGGTTTGACACTCTTACTTATCGAAAGGAATACGATAGATCCCCTATACTTGTGGGTCATCAAGACTCTATTCTCACGCCGTTGCCGGGGAGTGAAGCGCCTTTGGTAGGTTGAATTTGGTAAGGAAACATTTATATAGTGTGCCGAAATTTACTGTCACTTGTTACTATGGAAAATAATCCTTTGACGGGCTTGTTCGGGGTATCTTCACCCCAAACAAAAGTGCAAAGAGTTTCTCCTCAACCTACTGAACCTACTGAAAATATTTACTTTGAAATTCCTTCGGGTATGATAGAGAAACTGCTAGCTAATCCCTATACAGGAGATGGAACATTACATCCTCATATGCACCTAATCTATGTGGATGAAGTTTATGGATTGTTTAAGCTTGCAGGTATGCCCGAGGATGTTGTCAAGAATAAGGTCTTCCCTTTATCTTTGAAGGGAAAGGCATTGACATGGTTTAGGCTATGTGATGATATTGGATCATGGAACTACAACCGATTGAAATTGGAATTTCATCAGAAGTTTTATCCTATGCATCTGGTTCATCGTGATCATAATTATATATATAATTTGTGGCCTCATGAAGGAGAAAGTATTGCTCAAGCTTGGGGGAGGCTTAATTCAATGTTATGTTCATGCCCCAATCATGAGCTCTTGAGAGAAATTATTATTCAAAATTTTATGCTCGACTTTCTCTCAACAATCGCTCCATGCTCGATACTTCTTGTACCGGTTCTTTTTGATGAAGACTATTGAATTCAGATGGGATTTATTGGAATGAATTAAATGCAACTCTGAAGATTGGGAACTCGACGAAGGTAAGGAGTCAGGTATGACACCTAAGTTTGACTCTGTTAAATCTTTTATGGATACCGATGCTTTTTGTGAATTTAGCACTAATATGGACTTGACTCTGAGATAGTAGCTTCTTTCTGCGAATCATTTGCTACTCACGTTGATCTCCCTAAGGAGAAGTGGTTTAAATATCATCCCCATTGAAGTGAAAGTAGTAGAACCTATTAAAGTTGAAGAAAAGACTATCAATTATAATGTTGATCCTATTGTTCCTACTGCTTATATTGAGAAACCACCCTTCCTGTTAGAATAAAGGATCAAGCTAAAGATTCAACTGTGGTTCGTAAAAGTAATGCTAGAACACCTACACCCCCCTGAGAAAATTAAAGTTGAACCTAGTATTGCTATGGTTAAAGATCTCTTACTCGATAATATTGATGGGCATGTTATTTATTTCTGTGATGAAGCTGCTAGTATTGCTAGACCTGATACTAAAATTAAACATAGACCTATTGTTGGCATGTCTATTGTTTCTATTAAAATAGGAGATCATTGTTATCATGGTTTATGTGATATGGGTGCTAGTGTGAGTGCAGTACCTCATTCCTTATACAAAGAAATTATGCATGATATTGCACCTGCTGAAATAGAAGATATTGATGTTACAATTAAGCTTGCCAATAGAGACACTATTTCACCAATTGGGATTGGTAGAGATGTTGAAGTCTTGTGTGGGAAAATTAAATACCCTACTGATTTTCTTGTTCTTGGTTCCCCGCAAGATGACTTTTGTCCCATTATATTTGGTAGACCCTTCTTGAATACTGTTAATGCTAAGATAGACTGCGAAAATGATATTGTTACTGTTGGTTTAGGGGATATGTCTCAGGATTTTAATTTTGCTAAATTTCGTAGACAATCCCATGATAAGGAATTGCCTAGTAAAGATGAAATTATTGGTCTTGCTTCTATTACTGTGCCTCCTAATGATCCTTTAGAAGAATATTTGCTAGACCATGAAAATGATATGTTTATGAATGAAAGAAGGGAAATAGATGAAGTATTCTTTAAGCAGGGACCTATTTTGAAACACAACTTGCCAGTTGAAATCCTACAGGATCCTCCTCCACCCAAAGGAGATCCTGTGTTTGAGCTTAAACAATTACCTGATACTCTTAAATATGCTTATCTTGATGAAAAGAAGATATATCCTATTATTATTAGTGCTAACCTTTCAGAGCATGAAGAAGAGAAATTATTGAAAACTCTGAAGAAGCATCATGCCGCTATTGGATATACTCTGGATGATCTTAAGGGCATTAGTCCCACTTTATGCCAGCATAAAATAAAATTGGAGAAAGATGCTAAACCAGTTCTTGATCACCAACGACGGTTGAATCCTAAGATGAAAGAAGTGGTAAGAAATGAAATAGTAAAGCTTCTGGAGGCAGGTATAATTTATCCTGTCGCTGATAGTCAGTGGGTAAGTCCTGTCCATTGTGTCCCTAAGAAGGGAGGTATTACTGTTGTTCCTAATGATAAGGATGAATTGATCCCACAAAGAATTGTTACAGGTTATAGAATGGTAATTGATTTCTGCAAATTAAATAAAGCTACTAGAAAGGATCATTACCCTCTAGCTTTTATTGATCAAATGCTAGAAAGACTATCTAAACATACACATTTTTGCTTTCTAGATGGTTATTCTGGTTTCTCTCAAATACCTTTGTCAAAAGAGGATCAGGATAAGACCACTTTTACTTGCCCTTTCGGTACCTTTGCTTATAGACGTATGCCTTTTGGTTTATGCAATGCACTTGCTACATTTCAAAGATGTATGACTGCTATATTCTCTGACTTTTGTGAAAAGATTGTTGAGGTTTTCATGGATGATTTCTCCATTTATGGAACTCTTTTGATGATTGATTAAGCAACCTTGATCGAGTTTTGCAGAGATGTGAAGAAACTAATCTTGTCTTGAATTGGGAGAAGTGCCACTTTATGGTTAATGAAGGTATTGTCTTGGGGCATAAAATTTCTAAAAGAGGTATTGAAGTTGATAAAGCTAAAGTAGATGCTATTGAAAAGATGTTGTGTCCTAAGGACATCAAAGGTATAAGAAGTTTCCTTGGTCATGTTAGTTTTTATAGGAGGTTTATTAAAGACTTCTCTAAAATTTCCAGGCCTCTGACTAATATCTTACAAAAAGATGTTCCATTTGTCTTTGATGATGGTTGTGTAGAAGCATTTGAAATACTTAAGAAAGCCTTGATTTCTGCACCTATTGTTCAGCCACCTGATTGAAATTTACCCTTTGAAATTATGTGTGATGCTAGTGATTATGTTGTAAGTGTTGTTCTAGGACAAAGAGTTGATAAGAAATTAAATGTTATCCAATATGCTAGAAAAACTCTAGACAGTGCCCAGAGAGATTATGCTACTACTGAAAAAGAACTTTTAGCAGTTGTGTTCGCTTGTGACAAGTTCAGACCTTATATTGTTGATTCCAAAGTAACTGTTCATGCTAATCGTCTGCTATTAAATACCTTATGGAAAAGAAAGATGCTAAACCTAGACTTATTAGATGGGTTCTCTTGCTACAAGAATTTTATTTGCATATTATTGATAGAAAGGGAGCTGAGAACCCCGTTGCAGACAACTTGTCTAGGTTAGAAAATGTTCTTGATGACCCACTACCTATTGATGATAGCTTTCCTAATGAACAATTAGCTATCATAAATGCTTCTCATACTGCTCCATGGTATGCTGATTATGCTAATTACATTGTTGCTAAATTTATACCACCTAGTTTCACATACCAGCAAAAGAAAAGGTTTTTCTATGATTTAAGACATTAACTTTGGAATGACCCACACCTTTATAAAGGAGTAGATGGTGTTATTAGACATTGTGTACCTGAGCATGAACATGAACAGATCCTACGCAAGTGTCACTCTGAGGCTTATGGAGGACACTCCACTGGAGATAGAATTGCATATAAGGTATTGCAATCTGGTTTTTATTGGCATACTCTTTTCAAAGATGTCCGTAAGTTTGTCTTGTCTTGTGATGAATGTCAAAGAATTGGTAATATTAGTAGACATCAAGAAATGCCTATGAACTATTCACTTGTTATTGAACCATTTGATGTTTGAGGCTTTGATTATATGGGACCTTTTCCTTCCTCTAATGGGTATACACATATTTTAGTTGCTGTTGATTACGTTACTAAGTGGGTAGAAGCTATTCCAACTAGTAGTGCTGATCATAACACCTCTATTAAGATGCTTAAAGAAGTTATTTTTCCGAGGTTTGGATTCCCTAGATATTTAATGACTGATGGTGGTTCACTTTTTATTCATGGTTCTTTTCATAAAATGCCTGCTAAGTATGATGCATGGAATTGTATCTCCATACCATCCATAGTCTAGTGGTCAAGTAGAATTGAGTAATAGAGAGATTAAATTAATCTTGCAAAAGACCGTTAATAGATCTAGAAAGAATTGGTCCAAGAAACATGATGATGCATTATGGGCCTATAGAACTGCATATAAAAATCCTATGGGTATGTATCCGTATAAAATGGTTTATGGAAAAGCATGTAACTTACCTCTCGAACTAGAACATAAGGCATATTGGGCTATTAAAGAGCTCAATTATGATTTCAAACTCACCAGTGAGAAGGGGCTATTTGACATTAGTTCACTTGATGAATGGAGAACCCAATCCTATGAGAATGCCAAATTGTTTAAAGTAAAAGTTAAAAGATGGCACGATAAAAGGATACAAAAGTGTGAGTTTAATGTAGGTGATTATGTTTTGCTATAAAACTCTTGTTTAAGATTTTTTGCAGGAAAACTTCTTTCTAAATGGGAAGGTCCTTACGTTATCGAGGAGGTCTATCATTCCGGTGCCATAAAAATCAACAATGCCGAAGGCACAAATCCGAAGGTGGTGAACGGTCAAAGAATCAAACAATATACCTCAGGTAATCCCATAAATGTTGAAACCAATGTTATTTACACTGGAACCCCGGAGGTGTACACAAGGGACACTTTCCAGAATGCTTCAGACTCCAAAAAGGAATAGGTATGTGGTACGGTAAGTAAACCGACTCCAAAACTGCTCAAATAGCGATTTTCTCCATTTTGGAATATTAAAAAAATTAGGAAAATAAGAAGTAGTCCGAAAGAGACACGAGGCATCCACGAGGGTGGAGGGTGCGCCCTACCCCCCTGGGTGCGCCCCCTGCCTCGTGGAGACCTCATGTGCCCTCCGGACTTCGTTTTCTTGCACGATACTTCTTTTGGTCGGTAAAAATTCATTATATAATATCCCGAAGGTTTTGACCACCATACCACGACAAAATCCTCTGCTTTTGTTTTGAGCTGTTTTTTTGACAGATCTAGATCACCATGACGTCTTCAAGTGCCCCCAAGGACAAGTTTTTCGAGAAGGTCATCAACCCTTACCTCGCAGAGGTGCTACAACACCCTCAAACCATTGAGATGTGTGAGGGGGTGCTGCACATCCGCGATGTTGAGGGACCGAGGAGGACCGGAAGCGTGGAGATAAGACTCAAAGCAATGGAGCAACAAGTTTTCAAGTGCCAAGGGATGGTGGAACGCAGACTCAACGCCAACCAAATGATGATCGCGGAGTTCACCAACAACCACAAGCTAGATGCCAAGAACATTGGGGAGATCATCTTCAAGCTTCACGAGAAAATTGAGCACCTCCAAGCCCAGATCTATGACCTGCAAAACCAAAACTATGAGTATGAATATAGATTCAATAGGATGAGTTTGGCTGCAGATTTGAGGATCCCAGAGAATTGATCATCTTTCTATGATGGTGAGCCTATGCCTTGGAAGATGGACGACAAGCCTACATCATCAACACTCCATCATCACCACCTCCGAAGAAAGAGACATAAACACATGGGTATGGGCACTCCCCTTGGCAACTTCCAAGCTTGGGGGAGGTGTCCCGGTATCATATCACCATCACACTCCTATCTTTACCTTTTTTCTTAGTTTGATCCTTTTGGTTATATCTTGATCTAGTAGAATAAATTTCAGTATGATCTAGCTTTGAGTTTTGTTTCGATCCCTATCCATGTAATCGAGTCCGTGAGCTAAATATAATAAAGATTAATTTTGAGTTGAGGGCTTTTGCTATCTTGCTATGATCTTGAGGGAATAAAAGAAAGAGAGAAAACGATAAAAAGAAATAAAAGATCATATTGATCTTATGGAGAGTAATGACTTCACATATAAAGAGTATGATGAATAAAAGCTGTTGAGAGTTGACAAACATAGTTTTGGTCATCGTTGCAATTAACAGGAAGTAATAAAGAAAGAGAGGTTTTCACACATAAATATAATATCTTGGACATCTTTTACGATTGTGAGCACTCATTAAAATTTGACATGCTAAAAAGTTGATGTTGGACAAGGAAGACAACATAATGGGTTATGTTTTCTTATATCCGAATAAGTTATATTGTCATGGATCATCCAACATGTTGAGCTTGCCTTTCCCCTCATGCTAGCAAAATTCTTTGCACCAAGTAGAGATACTACTTGTGCTTCCAAACATCCCTAAACCCAGTTTTGACATGCTAAAAAATGTTCTCTGAATATGTATGATCTATTAGTGTGAAGAAAATAAGCTTTATACGAGCTTGTGATATGGAAGAAATAAAAGCGACGGACTGCATAATAAAGGTCCCTATCACAAGTGGCAATATAAAGTGACATTATTTTGCATTAAGATTTTGTGCATCCAACCATAAAAGTGCATGACAACCTCCGCTTCCCTCTGCGAAGGGCCTATCTTTTATTTTTACCTTGTACCCTTATACAAGAGTCATGGTGATCTTCACCTTTCCTTTTTACACTTTATCCTTTGGCAAGCACTATGTGTTGGAAAGATCCTGATATATATATATATATCCACTTGGATGTAGGTTTTCATAAATTATTATTGTTGACATTACCCTTGAGGTAAAAGGTTGGGAGGCGAAATTATAAGCCCCTATCTTTCTCTATGTCCGATTGAAACTTCATACCCATAAGTATTGCGTGAGTGTTAGCAATTGTGAAATACTAAATGATAGTTGAGTATGTGGACTTGCTGAAAAGCTTTTATATTGACTCTTTCCGATGTTATGATAAATTGCAATTGCTTCAATGACTGAGATTATAGTTTGCTAGTTTTCAATGAAGTTTTTGATTCATACTTTACATTGTGAATAGATTATTACTTTAGCATAAGAAATCATATGACAATATATATGTTGTTGTTCTTAGAATGATCATGATGGCCTCATGTCCGTATTTTATTTTATCGACACCTCTATATCTAAACATGTGGACATATTTTTCAATATCGGCTTCCGCTTTAGGACAAGTGAGGTCTAAGCATGGGGGAGTTGATATGTCCATTTTTCATCATGCTTTTATATCGATATTTATTGCATTATGGGATGTTATTACACGTTATGTCACAATACTTATGTCTTTCCTCTCTTATTTTATAAGGTTTACATGAAGAGGGAGAATGCCCACAGCTGGAATTCTTGGCTGGAAAAGGAGCAAATATTAGAAACCTATTCTGCACAACTCCAAAAGTCCTGAAACTCCAGGAAAGTCAGTTTTGGAATATATTAAAAATATTGGGTGAAGAAAGCACCAGAGGGGGGCCACCCAGCAACCACGAGGGTGGAGGGTGCGCCCCCCTGCCTCATGGGCCACCTGGCAGGCCCCCGATGCCCATCTTCTGCTATATGGTGTCTTTAGCCCTGGAAAAATCATAAGGAAGCTTTCGGATGAAGCGCGGCCGTCTCGAGGCGGAACCTGGGCGGAACCAATCTAGGGCTCCGGCGGAGCTGTTCTGCCAGGGAAACATCCCTCTGGGAGGGGGAAATTGTCGCCATCGTCATCACCATCGATCCTCTCATCGAAAGGGGGTCAATCTCCATCAACATCTTCACCAGCACCATCTCCTCTCAAACCCTAGTTCATCTCTTGTATCCGATCTTTGTCTCAAAACCTCAGATTGGTACCTGTGGGTTGCTAGTAGTGTTGATTACTCCTAGTAGTTGATGCTAGCTGGTTTATTCGGTGGAAGATCATATGTTCAGATCCTTAATTCTATTCAATAGCCCTCTGATTATGAACATGAATATGATTTGTGAGTAGTTACGTTTGTTCCTGAGGACTGCTACGTCTTGACCTTGTCTTGGTTTTCCTTGAGGAGGAAAGGGTGATGCAGCAATAGTAGCATAAGCATTTCCCTCAGTTTTTGAGAACCAAGGTATCAATCAAGTAGGAGGCTCCTCAAAAGTCCCACGCACCTACACAAACAAACAAAGAACTCGCAACCAATGCAATAAAGGGGTTGTCAATCCCTTCACGGCCACTTGCAAAAGTGAGATCTGATAGATATAGTATGATAAGATAAATATATTTTTGGTATTTTATAATATAGATTGGAAAAGTAAAGATGCAAATAAAAGTAGATTGAAAGCTTATATGATAAAAGATAGACCCAGGGGCCATAGGTTTCACTAGTGGCTTCTCTCAAGATAGCATAAGTATTACGATGGGTGAACAAATTACTGTTGAGCAATTGATAGAAAAGCGAATAATTATGAGATTATCTAGGCATGATCATGTATATAGGCATCATGTCCGTGACAAGTAGACCGACTCCTGCATGCATCTACTACTATTACTCCACACATCGACCGCTATCCAGCATGCATCTAGAGTATTAACTTCATAAGAACAGAGTAACGCATTAAGAAAGATGACATGATGTAGAGGGATAAACTCATGCAATATGATATTATCCTCGATGGCAACAATACAATACGTGCCTTGCAACCCCTATTGTCACTGGGTAAGGACACTGCAAGATTGAACTCAAAACTAAGCACTTCTCCCATTGCAAGAAAGATCAATCTAGTAGGCCAAACCAAACTGATAATTCGAAGAGACTTGCAAAGATAACTCAATCATACATAAAAGAATTCAAAGGAGATTCAATATTTCTCATAGATAAACTTGATCATAAACCCACAATTCATCGGATCTCGACAAACACACCGCAAAAAGAGTTACATCGAATAGATCACCACAAGAGAGGGGGAGAACATGGTATTGAGATCCCAAAAGAGAGAAGAAGCCATCTAACTAATAACTATGGACCTGAAAGTCTGTGGTAAACTACTCACAACTCATCGGAGGGGCTATGGTGTTGATGTAGAAGCCCTCCATGGTCGATTCCCCCTCCGGCGGAGCGCCGGCAAAGGCTCCAAGATGGGATCTCACGGATACAGAAGCTTACGACAGTGGAAATCGTTTTTTGTTGGTCCCTGGATGTTTTCGAGGTACGTGGGTATATATAGGAGGAAGAAGTAGGTCGGTGGCCGCCCGAGGGGCCCACGAGATAGGGGGCGCGCCCTCCACCCTCGTGGCCACCTTGGCTGCTTCTTGGCTTGCAGTCCAAGTCCTCTGGATCACGTTCATTCCAAAAATCACGCTCGTGAAGGTTTCATTCCGTTTGGACTCCGTTTGATATTCCTTTTCTTCGAAATACTGAAATAGGCAAAAAAACAACAATACGGGCAGGGCCTCCGGTTAGTAGGTTAGCGCCAAAAATGATATAAATGTGTAAAATAAAGCCCATGAACATCCAAAAGGGGTAATATAATAGCATGGAACAATCAAAAATTATAGATACGTTGGAGACGTATCAAGCATCCCCAAGCTTAATTCCTGCTCGTCCTCGAGTAGGTAAATGATAAAAACAGAATTTTTGATGTGGAATGCTACCTAACATAAATCTCAATGTTATTTTCTTTATTGTGGCATGAATGTTCAGATCCAAATGATTCAAAATAAAAGTTCATATTGACATAATAAATAGTAATACTTCAAGCACACTAATCAAAGCAATCATGTCTTCTCAAAATAACATGGCTAACGAAAGTTATCCCTACAAAATCATATAGTCTGGCTGTTGCTCTATCTTCATCACACAAAGTATTTAATCATGCACAACCCCGATGACAAGCCAAGCAATTGTTTCATACTTTAGTAATCTCAAAACATTTCAACTTTCATGCAATACATGAGCGTGAGACATGTACATAGCACTATATGTGGAATAGAATGGTGGCTGTTGAGAAGACAAAAAAAGGAGAAGATAGTCTCACATCAACTAGGCATATCATCGGGCTATGGATATGCCCATTAATAGATATCAATGTGAGTGAGTAGGGATTGCCATGCAAAGGATGTACCAGAGCTATAAATGTATGAAAGCTTAACAAAAGAAACTAAGTGGGTGTGGATCCAACTCGGTTGCTCACAAAGACCTAGGGCATTTTGAGGAAGCCCATCATTGGAATATACAAGCCAAGTTCTATAATGAAAAATTCCCACTAGTATATGAAAGTGACAACATAGGAGACTCTCTATCATGAAGATCATGGTGCTACTTTGAAGCACAATGTGGTAAAAGGATAGTAGCATTGTCCCTTCTCTCTTTTTCTCTCATTTTGTATTCTTTTTTTCTTTTTTCTCCTTTTTTCTTTTTTTTCTTTTGGCCTTTTTTTGGCCTTTCTCTTTTTTCTTCTGTAAATTCCTAAGTCTCATCCCGAGTTGTGGGGGAATCATAGTCTCCATCATCCTTTCCTCACTAGGACAATGCTCTAACAATGAAGACAATCACACTTTTATTTACTTACAACTCAAGAATTATAACTCAAAACTTAGAACAAGATATGACTCTATATGAATGCCTCCGGCGGTGTACCGGGATATGCAATGAATCAAGAGTGACATGCATGAAAATTATGAAGGTGTCCTTGACACAAATACAATGTCAACTACATGATCATGCAAAGAGCAATATGACAATGATGATGCGTGTCATATAAACGGAACGGTGGAAAGTTGCATGGCAATATATTTCGAAATGGCTATGGAAATGCCATAATAGGTAGGTATGGTGGCTGTTTTGAGGAAGGTATATGGTGGGTATATGGTACCGGCGAAAGTTGCACGGCACAAGAGAGGCTAGCAATGGTGGTAGGGTGAGAGTGCGTATAATCCATGGACTCAACATTAGTCAAAAGAACTCATATACTTATTGCAAAAATCTACAAGTCATGAAAAACAAAGTATTACACACATGCTCCTAGGGGAATAGATTGGTAGGAAAAGACCATCGCTCGTCCCTGACCGCCACTCATAAGGAAGACAAACAATAAATAAAATTGTGCTCCAACTTCATCACAAAGCGGTTCACCATACGTGCATGCTACGAGAATCACAAACTTCAACACAACAATTCTTTAAATTCATAAGCACCCAACTAGCATGACTTTAATATCACTACCTCCATATATCAAAACAATTATCAAGTATCAAATTGATCATAGCATCCAATTCACTTCCTACGATAGTTTTTATTATACCCAACTTGGATGCCTACCATTCTAGGACCAATTTTATAACCATATCAAATACCATGCTGTTCTAAGAGACTCTCAAAATAATATAAGTGAAGCATGAGAGACTAGCAATTTCTACAAAATTAAGCCACCACCGTGCTCTAAAAGATATAAGTGAAGCACTAGAGCAAAAACTATCTAGCTCAAAAGATATAAGTGAAGCATGTAGAGTATTCTAATAAATTTCAATCAAATGGGCTTCTCCCAAAAGGTGTGTACAGCAAGGATGATTGTGGAAAACTAAAAATAAAATACTAATATCATACATGACGCTCCAAGCAAAACACATATCATGTGGTGAATAAAAATATAGCACCAAGTAATGTTACCGATAAAAGAAGACGAAAGAGGGGATGCCTTCCGGGGGCATCCCCAAGCTTAGGCTTTTGGTTAATCTTGAATATCTTGGTGTGCCATGGGCATCCCCAAGCTTAGGATTTTGCCACTCCTTATTCCATAGTCCATCAAATCTTTACTCAAAACTTGAAAACTTCACAACACAAAACTCAACAGGAAATCTCATAAGCTCCGCTAGTGAAAGAAAGCAAAACCACCACATAAGGTACTGTAATGAAATCATTCTTTATTTATATTGGTGTTAAACCTACTGTATTTCAAGTTCTCTATGGTTCATACCACTTAATACTAGCCATAGATGCATCAAAATTAGCAAACAACACACGAAAAACAGAATCTATCAAAAACTGAACAGTCTGTAGCAATCTGTAACTAACGCAAACTTCTGGAACTCTAAAAATCCTAACACAATAAGAAGTCCTGGACAATTTGTTTATTGATCTACATCAAAATGAATCAACGCAAAACCACGTTTCTGTTATTTAACAAAACTAATTTTGTGCGCTCAAAATTTCTGTTTTTCAGCAGAATCAAATTAACTATCACCGTAGGTTATCCTATAGGTTCTACTTGGCACAAACACTAATTAAAACATAAAAACACATCTAAACAGAAGATAGATGCAAAATTTATTACTAAACAAAAACAAAAACAAAAAAACACAAATAAAATTGGGTTGCCTCCCAACTAGCGTTATTGTTTAACGCGTTATCGTTTAACGCCCCTAGCTAGGCATAAAAGCGAAGATAGATCTAACTAGTGCCATCTTTGGCACTCAATTCATAAGTAGCTCGCATGATAGATTCATAAGGTAATTTAATTTTCTTTCTTGGAAAGTGCTCCATGCCCTTCCTTAATGGAAATTGGAATCTAATGTTCCCTTCCTTCATATCAATAATCGCGCCAATCGTTCTAAGGAAAGGTCTACCAAGAATAATAGGGCAAGAAAGATTGCAATCTATATCAAGAACAATAAAATCTATGGGCACCAAATTTCTATTTGCAACAATGAGAACATCATTGATCCTCCCCATTGGCTTTTTAATGGTGGAATCCGCAAGGTGCAAATTTAAAGAGCAATCATCAAGATCATGGAAACCTAAAATATCACATAAAGTTTTCGGAATCGTGGAAACACCAGCACCCAAATCACACAAAGCAAAACACTCATGATCTTTAATTTTAATCTTTATAGTAGGTTCCCACTCATCATTAAGTTTTCTAGGTATAGAAACTTCCAAATTAAGTTTTTCATCATAAGATTGCATCAAGGCATCAACGATATGTTTGGTAAAAACTTTATTTTGACTATAAGCATGAGGAGAATTAACAACGGAGTGCAACAAGGAAATAAAACATTCTAAAGAACAATTATCATAATCAAATTCCTTGAAATCCGAGATAGTGGGTTCAATGATATTTAAAGTCATGACCTCTCCAATCCCACTTTTACCAAATTTAGCATCAAGATCTAAAAACTCTGAATTATTGGGACACCTTCTAACTAAAGTTGACTCATCTCCACTCCCATTATTATTAAGATTCATATTGCAAAACGAAGATCTAATAGGGGACACATCAATAACTTTAAGATCTTCATCATTATTTTCACGGAAACTAGAAGAACACGCCTTTACAAAGCAATCTTTCTTAGCACGCAATCTAGCGGTTCTTTCCTTGCACTCATGAATGAAATTCTCATGGCTTTGAGAGACTCATTGATATCGTGCTTAGGAGGAATAGATCTAAGTTTAAGAGAATCAACATCAAGCGAAAGTCTATCAATGTTCCTAGCTAAATCATCAACTTTGAGCAATTTTTCTTCAAGCAAGGCATTAAAATTCTTTTGAGAAATCATAAATTCTTTCACACTATTCTCAAAATCAGAGGGCATCTTATTAAAATTACCATAAGAATTATTGTAGGAATTTCCATAATTTTTAGAGGAATTACTAGGGAACGGTCTAGGATTAAAGTTTCCTCTACAAGCATTGTTTCCGAAACTATTCCTACCAACAACATTCACATCCATAGATTCATTATTATTCTCAATCAAAGTAGACAAAGGCATATCATTGGGATCAATAGGAGCATTGTTAGTAGCAAACAATTTCATAAGTCCATCCATCTTTCCACTCAAAACATTAATTTCTTCTATAGCATGCACTTTTTTACTAGTAGATCTTTCGGTGTGTCATTGAGAATAATTAGCCATAATATTATCAAGAAGTTTTGTAGCATCTCCTAAAGTGATTTCCATAAACGTGCCTCCCGCGGCTGAATCTAAAAGATTTCTAGAAGCAAAGTTCAAACCGGCATAAAATTTCTGTATGATCATCTATAAATTCAAATCACGAGTAGGGCAATTGCGAATCATCAATTTCATTCTTTCCCAAGATTGGGAAATATGCTCATGATCAAGTTGTTTAAAATTCATAATATCGTTCCTAAGAGTGATGATCTTAGCGGGAGGAAAATATTTAGAGATAAAAGCATCTTTGCACATATTCCATGAATCAATACTATTTTTAGGCAAAGACGAAAACCAAACTTTAGCACGATCTCTAAGGGAAAACAGAAATAACCTCAATTTAACAATATCATTGTCCGTATCTTTCTTCTTTTGCATATCACACAAATCAACAAAGTTGTTTAGATGGGTAGCGACATCTTCACTAGGAAGGCCGGTGAATTGATCTTTCATAAGAAGATTCAGCAAATCAGTATTGATTTCACAAGACTCAACATCATTAAAAGGAGCAATCAGAGTGCTAAGGAAATCATTATTATTGGTATTGGAGAAATCACACAATTTGGTATTATCTTGCGCCATGGCAACAAGTAATCCAACACACAAGCAAACAGAAAAAGGCAAGCGAAAGAGAGGAGAAGATTGGGAAAGAGAGGGCGAATAAAGCGGCAAGGGTGAAGTGGGGGAGAGGAAAACGAGAGGCAAATGGCAAATAATGTAAATGCGAGGGAGATGAGTTTGTGATGGGTACTTGGTATGTCTTGACTTGAGCGAAGACCTCCCCGGCAACGGCGCCAGAAATCCTTCTTGCTTCGTCTTGAGCTTGCGTTGGTTTTCCTTGAAGAGGAAAGGGTGATGCAGCAATAGTAGCGTAAGTATTTCCCTAAGTTTTTGAGAACCAAGGTATCAATCCAGTAGGAGGCTCCTCAAAAGTCCAACGCACCTACACAAACAAACAAAGAACTCGCAACCAATGCAATAAATGGGTTGTCAATCCCTTCACGACCACTTGTGAAAGTGAGATCTGATAGAGATAGTATGATAAGATAAATATATTTTTGGTATTTTATAATATAGATTGGAAAAGTAAAGATGCAAATAAAAGTAGATTGAAAGCTTATATGATAAAAGATAGACCCGGGGGCCATAGGTTTCACTAGTGGCTTCTCTTAAGATAGCATAAGTATTACGGTGGGTGAACAAATTACTGTCGAGCAATTGATAGAAAAGCGAATAATTATGAGATTATCTAGGCATGATCATGTATATAGGCATCACGTCCGTGACAAGTAGACCGACTCCTGCCTGCATCTACTACTATTACTCCACACATCGACCGCTACCCAGCATGCATCTAGAGTATTAAGTTCATAAGAACAGAGTAACACATTAAGAAAGATGACATGATGTAGAGGGATAAACTCATGCAATATGATATAAACCCCATCTTTTTATCCTCGATGGCAACAATACAATATGTGCCTTGCAACCCCTATTGTCACTTGGTAAGGACACTGCAAGATTGAACCCAAAGCTAAGCACTTCTCCCATTGCAAGAAATATCAATCTAGTAGGCCAAACGAAACTGACAATTCGAAGAGACTTGCAAAGATAACTTAATCATACATAAAAGAATTCAGAGGAGATTCAAATATTTCTCATAGATAAACTTGATCATAAACCCACAATTCATCGAATCTCGACAAACTCACCGCAAAAAGAGTTATATCGAATAGATCTCCACAAGAGAGGGGGAGAACATGGTATTGAGATCGAAAAAGAGAGAAGAAGCCATCTAGCTAATAACTATGGACCCGAAGGTGTGTGGTAAACTACTCACAACTCATTGGAGGGGCTATGGTGTTGATGTAGAAGCCCTCCATGGTCGATTCCCCCTCCAGAGGAGCGCCGATGAAGGCTCCAAGATGGGATCTCGCGGATACAGAAGGTTATGGCAGTGGAAATTGTTTTTCGTTTGCTCACTGGATGTTTTTGGGGTATGTGGGTATATATAGGAGGAAGAAGTAGGTCGGTGGCTGCCCGAGGGGCCCACAAGATAGGGGGGCACGCCCTGTAGGGGTGGGCGCGTCCTCCACCCTCATGGCCGCCTCGGCTGCTTCTTGGCTTGCACTCCAAGTCCTCTGGATCACGTTTGTTCCAAAAATCATGCTCCCAAAGGTTTCATTCTATTTGGACTCCGTTTGATATTCCTTTTCTTCGAAATACTGAAATAGGAAAAAAAACAGCAATACGGGCTGGGCTCCGATTAGTAGGTTAGTCCCAAAAATGATATAAATGTGTAAAATAAAGCCCATAAACATCCAGAAGGGGTAATATATTAGCGTGGACAATCAAAAATTATAGATACATTGGAGACGTATCAAGGACATGGGAGAAGTCTTGTTATAAGTAATCATGTGAATTTGGTATTCGTTCGATATTTTGATGAGATGCATGTTGTCTTTCCTCTAGTGGTGTTATGTGAACGTCGACTACATGACACTTCACCATCGTTTGGGCCTAGGGGTAGGCATTGGGAAGTAATAAGTAGATGATGGGTTGCTAGAGTGACAGAAGCTTAAACCCTAGTTTATGCGTTGCTTCATACGGGGCTGGTTTGGATCCATATGTTTCATGCTATGGTTAGGTTTACCTTAATTCTTCTTTCGTAGTTGCGGATGCTTGCGAGAGGGGTTAATCATAAGTGGGATGCTTGTCCAAGAAAGGGCAGTACCCAAGCACCGGTCCAGCCACATATCAAATTATCAGAGTACCGAACACGAATCATATGAGCGTGATGAAAACTAGCTTAACGATAATTCCCATGTGTCCTCGGGAGGGCTTTTCTCATTATAAGAATTTGTCCAGGCTTGTCCTTTCTTACAAAAAGGGTTGGGCCACCTTGCTGCACCTTGTTTACTATTTTTACTTGTTACTCGTTACGAATTACCTTATCACAAACTATTTGTTACTGATAATTTCAGTGCTTGTAGAGAATATCTTACTGAGAACCGCTTGTCATTTCCTTCTGCTCCTCGTTGGGTTCGACACTCTTACTTGTCGAAAGGACTATGATAGATCCCCTATACTTGTGGGTCATCAGCCAATTAAAGAGAAAGAAAAACAAAAATGAGAAAAACTATTTACACGGGAGAGCTCCCAACAAGCAAAAAGAACAAGGAAATCTTTTTGGGTTTTCTTTTTAATACTACCGCTAACTAGACTAGAAAAAAAGGAGCAAGAAACATTTTTTTGCATTTTCTCAAAGTTCTTCAAACACACAAGAAGAAAGCGAGAAAAAAAAAATCTAGCGTGGATAATACAATGAAAACGTGTGAACACCGACAACTGGAATGAATTGTGTGAACATGAATGTAATGTCGGTGGAAATACATACTCCCCCAAGCTTAGGCTTTTGGCCCAGCTTGGTAATCACCACTCGTAGTAGCCATCCAGCCCCATGTCGAAGTGCTATGGAGCAGGCACCTGAGCGTCCCACTCCTGAGGTTCCTCCTCAGCCGCTACTTGGTTGTTCCAGTAAGCAATAATGTCCTCAGGCATGATCCTGCATCCTCCCCTAGCAATAGAATCAAACAAGGCAGGTGCAGGCAATGGAATAATATCACGAGTATCCTCACTAAAAACTAGGTTGTAAGGAATATGGTTAATAGAGTCATCAATATCAGTTAACTGGTGATCCTTCATCGCCTGGTGATCTAAATAAACCTTAGGTAAACGATAATCATGCTGGCGAATCTGAATGTTAAAGTGACTCGCTAAATGAGTCGCATAAATACCGCCATGAATTTTTCCCTTGGATTTGTTGAGGTGCAGGCGACGTGCAATGATAGCCCCTTGGTTGTATGTGTTATCGTTGTATAGTGCATTATGTAAGACAGCGAAATCGGGGGCACTAAGTGCACCAACCTTCTTTCTAGCAAGTAAATACTTCGCGGTAAATAGAGCAAAATAGTGCACATAGGGAAACTGCAAGCTAGTGGCAGTGACTTTCGACACCCCTCTCTCATCTCCCACTGACAAAGTATGATAAAAGTCCTCAAACTCTATAGGTATAGGATCTCTTATTTCCCCGTCAGAAGGGATCAAGCATATGTTACAAAATTCAGTAAGTGGTATCTGACGGGTTTCAGCATATAAATTAAACTGCACCTCAGAAGGGTTATTCCTACTCAACAAATAAAACTTTGCACAAAGGAATTTGTAAGGAGATGATATTGTTCACACTCAGCTGCGATGAAGTCGGTGAGACCAACATTAGCAGCAAATTGTGCGAACTCTTGACGGATCCCGACTCCATCCATGAAGGGGTTATGCGGCCATTCGCACGGCCGCACCTCCACCATTCTCTGAGTGCAGAGATCGTTGTCCAATTACTCCCTTAGAGTTCTTCTTGGAAGAAAACTACCTAAAGAAACTCATCTTATTCCTATAGATAAAATTCTGAAATTTTTAGTCCACAAAAATTTTGTCAATAAAACTTTGCAAGATTGATAGCAACTACTCGTAGGGATACATAGAGGCTATATTGAGCATTCAAACTACTTAGAACTCTAAGAATTCAACATGCAAGCTCATCTACAGCAGCACCAGGAGTAGCTAATTATTCAAAATATAATCCACTAAAGCAAAAACTAATTGGACCAATGGAGGAGTCACATACTAAGTAGCAATCCCCCAAAATAGTTTCGAAAATGAAGCTTTAAGCAAAGAGATTGAAATCTGCGGGTTTGAGAGAAAGAACACGAGAGAGAGAGAGATAGAGCAATGGTGGTTTTTTCTGGAAGTAGGTGATGACATGGACAAAAGAGATAAGTGAGGGGGCCCACGTGAGGACCACAACCCACCAGGGCGCGCCTGGAGCTGCTGGTGCGCCCAGGTGGGTTGTGGCCACCTACTGCACCCCCTCTGGTGTTATTTGCATAAAAATTCAGAAATATTCAGAAAAAATCGTATTACATTTTCATGGTATTCACAAAACTTTTGTTGGTTTCATTTTTTTGTTGCACTGGAAATTCAGTAAACAGACAAAACATGGCATTTTATTTTATTTAACTAAGAAAAACAGAAAACAAAAGTTGGGAACAGAAGGTGGTGTTTACTAAATTCATCAACTTCGTACCTCTCAAAAATGATCCGTTAATAAGGTTGATCAGGTCTTATTAACAACCACTTTCGATTAGCATGAAACAAAAGAACTTCCGTAAAAAACAAAGTTACCTCAACAGGGATATACATGTCCCCAATGATAAGCATTTCATATTTATTTTTGGCAGTAGCTAGAGGTAGTTGAAAACTTCCAATAGTGAGTGTTGAAGATTTTTCAATAACATTAATACCATTCACTTGGAATTGTTTCTTTGGAAAGTACACCGTATGCTCATTACCATTGATATGAAAAGTGACCTTGCTTTTATTATAATCAATAATAGCCCCTGCAGTATTCAAGAAGGGTTTACTGAGGATAATCGACATGTTGTCGTCCTCGGGCATCTCAAGTATAACAAAGTCAGTCAAGATAGTAACATTTGCAACAACAACGGGCACATCCTCACAATTACCGATAGGTGTGGCAGTTGATTTGTCAACCATTTGCAAAGATATTTCAGTAGGTGTGAGCTTATTCAAATCAGGTCTTTTATATAAGGAGAAAGGCATAACACTAACACCAGCTCCTAGATCACACAAAGCAGTTTTGACATAATTTCTTTTGATGGAGCAAGGTATAGTTGGTATTCCCGGATCTCCAAGTTTTTTAGGTACTCCATCCTGAAAAGAATAATTAGCAAGCATGGTGGAGATTTCAGCTTCATGTATTTTTCTCTTATTAGTGATGTTGTCTTTCATGTACTTTGCATAAGGGCCATCTTCAAAATATCAGTCAAGCGAGTACGCAAAAACACTAGCCTAAGCATTTCAGCAAAGCGTTCGAATTCTTCATCATCCATTTTCTTAGTTGCTTTAGGTGGAAAGGGCATGGGTTTTTGTACCCATGGTTCTCTTTCTTTACCTTGTTTTCTAGCGACAAAGTATCTTTTATCAAATCTTCTATTTTTAGGTTGTGGGTTATGAAGATCAACAACTGGTTTTGTTTCACCATCATTATCTGGTTGTTTATCATTATCTAGTTGAGTATCTTCATGGACATCATCATTATCTTTTTCATTATTGCTAGGTGAATGTTCATTACCAGATTGGGTTTCAGCATCAGAGATAGAAACATCATTATTACATTGTTGCTAAATTTATACCACCTAGTTTCACATACCAGCAAAAGAAAAGGTTTTTCTATGATTTAAGACATTACTTTTGGGATGACCCACACCTTTATAAAGGAGTAGCTGGTGTTATTAGACATTGTGTAACTGAGCATGAACATGAACGGATCCTACGCAAGTGTCACTCTGAGGCTTATGGAGGACACTCCACTGGAGATAGAATTGCACATAAGGTATTGCAATTCGGTTTTTATTGGCATACTCTTTTCAAAGATGTCCATAAGTTTGTCTTGTCTTGTGATGAATGTCAAAGAATTGGTAATATTAGTAGACATCAAGAAATGCCTATGAACTATTCACTTGTTATTGAACCATTTGATGTTTGGGGCTTTGATTATATGGGACTTTTTCCTTCCTCTAATGGGTATACACATATTTTAGTTGCTGTTGATTATGTTACTAAGTGGGTAGAAGCTATTCCAACTAGTAGTGCTGATCATAACACCTCTATTAAGATGCTTAAAGAAGTTATTTTTTTGAGGTTTGGATTCCCTAGATATTTAATGACTGATGGTGGTTCACTTTTTATTCATGGTTCTTTTCATAAAATGCCTGCTAAGTATGATGCATAGAATTGTATCTCCATACCATCCATAGTCTAGTGGTCAAGTATAATTGAGTAATAGAGAGATTAAATTAATCTTGCAAAAGACTGTTAATAGATCTAGAAAGAATTGGTCCAAGAAACTTGATGATGCATTATGGGCCTATAGAACTGCATACAAAAATCCTATGGGTATGTATCCGTATAAAATGGTTTATGGAAAAGCATGTAACTTACCTCTCGAACTAGAACATAAGGCATATTGGGCTATTAAAGAGCTCAATTATGATTTCAAACTCGCCAGTGAGAAGGGGCTATTTGACATTAGTTCACTTGATGAATGGAGAACCCAAGCCTATGAGAATGCCAAATTGTTTAAAGAAAAAGTTAAAAGATGGCACGACAAAAGGATACAAAAGCGTGAGTTTAATGTAGGTGATTATGTTTTGCTATAAAACTCTTGTTTAAGATTTTTTGCAGGAAAACTTCTTTCTAAATGGGAAGGTCCTTACGTTATCGAGGAGGTCTATCATTCCGGTGCCATAAAAATCAACAACGCCGAAGGCACAAATCCGAAGGTGGTGAACGGTCAAAGAATCAAACAATATACCTCAGGTAATCCCATAAATGTTGAAACCAATGTTATTTACACCGTAACCCCGGAGGTGTACATAAGGGACACTTTCCAGAACGCTTCAGACTCCAAAAAGGAATAGGTATGTGGTACGGTAAGTAAACCGACTCCAAAACTGCTCAAATAGCGATTTTGTCCATTTTGGAATTTTAAAAAAAAGGAAAAATAAGAAGTAGTCCGAAAGAGGCACGAGGCATCCACGAGGGTGGAGGGCGCGCCCTACCCCACTTGGCGCGCCCCCTGCCTCGTGGAGACCTCATGTGCCCTCCGGACTTTGTTTTCTTGCACGATACTTCTTTTGGTCGGTAAAAATTCATTATATAATATCCCGAAGGTTTTGACCACCATACCTCGACAAAATCCTCTACTTTTGTTTCGAGCTATTTTTCTGACAGATCTAGATCACCATGACATCTTCAAGTGCCCCCAAGGACAAGTTTTTCAAGAAGGTCACCAACCCTTACCTCGTGGAGGTGCTGCAACACCCTCAAACCATTGAGATGTGTGAGGGGGTGCTGCACTTCCGCGATGTTGAGGGACCGAGGAGAACCGGAAGCGTGGAGATAAGACTCGAAGCAATGGAGCAACAAGTTTTCAAGTGCCAAGGGATGGTGGAACGCGGACTCAATGCCAACCAAATGATGATCACGGAGTTCACCAACAACCACAAGCTGGATGCCAAGAACATTGGGGAGATCATCTTCAAGCTTCACGAGAAAATTGAGCACCTCCAAGCCCAGATCTATGACCTGCAAAACCAAAACTATGAGTATGAATATAGATTCAAGAGGATGAGTTTGGCTGCAGATTTGAGGATCCCGGAGAATTGATCATCTTTCTATGATGGTGAGCCTTTGCCTTGGAAGATGGAAGACAAGCCTACATCATCAACACTCCATCATCACCGCCTCCGAAGAAAGAGACATAAACACATGGGTATGGGCACTCCCCTTGGCAACTGCCAAGCTTGGGGGAGGTGCCCCGGTATCATATCACCATCACACTCCTATCTTTTACCATTTTTCTTACTTCAATCCTTTTGGTTATATCTTGATCTAGTAGAATAAATTTCAGTATGATCTAGCTTTGAGTTTTGTTTCGATCCCTATCCATGTAATTGAGTCCATGAGCTAAATATAATAAAGATTAATTTTGAGTTGAGGGCTTTTGCTATCTTGCTATGATCTTGAGGGAATAAAAGAAAGAGAGAAAACGATAAAAAGAAATAAAAGATGATATTGATCCTATGGAGAGTAATGACTTCACATATAAAGAGTATGATGAATAAAAGCTGTTGAGAGTTGACAAACATAGTTTTGGTCATCATTGCAATTAATAGGAAGTAATAAAGAAAGAGAGGTTTTCACACATAAATATACTATCTTGGACATCTTTTACGATTGTGAGCACTCATTAAAATATGACATGCTAAAAAGTTGAAGTTGGACAAGGAAGACAACATAATGGGTTATGTTTTCTTATATCCGAATAAGTTATATTGTCATGGATCATCCAACATGTTGAGCTTGCCTTTCCCCTCATGCTAGAAAAATTCTTTGCACCAAGTAGAGATACTACTTATGCTTCCAAACATCCCTAAACCCAGTCTTGCCATGAGAGTCCACCATACCTACCTATGGATTGAGTAAGATCCTTCGAGTAAGTTGTCATCGGAGCAAGCAATAAAAAATGCTCTCTGAATATGTATGATCTATTAGTGTGAAGAAAATAAGCTTTATCCGAGCTTGTGATATGGAAGAAATAAAAGCGACGGACTGCATAATAAAGGTCCCTATCACAAGTGGTAATATAAAGTGACGTTCTTTTGCATTAAGATTTTGTGCATCCAACCATAAAAGTGCATGACAACCTCTGCTTCCCTCTGTGAAGGGCCTATCTTTTATTTTTACCTTGTACCCTTATACAAGAGTCATGGTGATCTTCACCTTTCCTTTTTACACTTTATCCTTTGGCAAGCACTATGTGTTGGAAAGATCCTGATATATATATATATATATATATATATATATATATATATATATATATATATATATCCTTGGATGTAAGTTTTCATAAATTATTATTGTTGACATTACCCTTGAGGTAAAAGGTTGGGAGGCGAAATTATAAGCCCCTATCTTTCTCTATGTCCGATTGAAACTTCATACCCATAAGTATTGTGTGAGTGTTAGCAATTGTGAAATACTAAACGATAGTTGAGTATGTGGACTTGCTGAAAAGCTTTTATATTGACTCTTTCCGATGTTATGATAAATTGCAATTGCTTCAATGACTGAGATTATAGTTTGCTAGTTTTCAATGAAGTTTTTGATTCATACTTTACATTGTGAATAGATTATTACTTTAGCATAAGAAATCATATGACAATATATATGTTGTTGTTCTAAGAATGATCATCATGGCCTCATGTTCGTATTTTATTTTATCGACACCTCTATCTCTAAACATGTGGACATATTTTTCAATATCGGCTTCTGCTAGAGGACAAGCAAGGTCTAAGCATGGGGGAGTTGATACGTCCATTTTTCATCATGCTTTTATATCGATATTTATTGCATTATGGGATGTTATTATACGTTATGTCACAATACTTATGTCTTTCCTCTCTTATTTTATAAGGTTTACATGAAGAGGGAGAATGCCGGCAGCTGGAATTCTTGGCTGGAAAAGGAGCAAATATTAGAGACCTATTCTGCAACCTTCCAAAAGTCCTGAAACTCCAGGAAAGTCAGTTTTGAAATATATTAAAAATATTGGGCGAAGAAAGCACCAGAGGGGGGCCACCCAGCAGCCATGAGGGTGGAGGGCACGCCTTACCCCCTGGGCGCGCCCCCATGCCTCGTGGGCCACCTGGCAGGCCCCCGATGCCCATCTTCTTCTATATGGTGTCTCTAGCCCTGGAAAAATCATAAGGAAGCTTTCGGGATGAAGCGCGGCCGTCTCGAGGCGGAACCTGGGCGGAACCTATCTAGGGCTCCGGCGGAGCTGTTCTGCCAGGGAAACATCCCTCCGGGAGGGGGAAATTGTCGCCATCATCATCACCATTGATCCTCTCATCGAGAGGGGGTCAATGTCCATCAACATCTTCACCAGCACCATCTCCTCTCAAACCCTAGTTCATCTCTTGTATCCGATCTTTGTCTCAAAACCTCAGTTTCGTACCTGTGGGTTGCCAGTAGTGTTGATTACTCCTAGTAGTTGATGCTAGCTGGTTTATTCGGTGGAAGATCATATGTTCAGATCCTTAATTCTATTCAATACCCCTCTGATTATGAACATGAATATGATTTGTGAGTAGTTACGTTTGTTCCTGAGGACTACTACGTCTTGACCTTGCGTTGGTTTTCCTTGAAGAGGAATGGGTGATGCAACAATAGTAGCATAAGTATTTCCCTCAGTTTTTGAGAACCAAGGTATCAATCAAGTAGGAGGATCCTCAAAAGTCCCACACACCTACACAAACAAACAAAGAACTCGCAACCAACGCAATAAAGGGGTTGTCAATCCCTTCACGGCCACTTGCAAAAGTGAGATCTGACAGATATAGTATGATAAGATAAATATACAACAACAACAAAGCCTTTAGTCCCAAACAAGTTGGGGTAGGCTAGAGGTGAAACCCATAAGATCTCGCAACCAACTCATGGCTCTGGCACATGGATAGCAAGCTTCCATGCACCCCTGTCCATAGCTAGCCCTTTGTCGATACTCCAATCCTTCGGGTCTCTCTTAACGGACTCCTCCCATGTCAAATTCGGTCGACCCTGCCCTCTCTTGACATTCTCCGCACTCTTTAGCCATCCGCTATGCGCTGGAGCTTCTGGAGGCCTGCGCTGAATATGCCCAAACCATCTCAGACGATGTTGGACAAGCTTCTCCTCAATTGGTGCTACCCCAACTCTATCTCGTATATCATCATTCCGGACTCGATCCTTCCTCGTGTGGCCACACATCCATATCAACATACGCATCTCCGCCACACCTAACTGTTGAACATGTCGCCTTTTAGTCGGCCAACACTCCGCGCCATACAACATTGCGGGTCGAACCGCCGTCCTGTAGAACTTGCCTTTTAGCTTTTGTGGCACTCTCTTGTCACAAAGAATGCCAGAAGCTTGGCACCACTTCATCCATCCGGCTTTGATTCGATGGTTCACATCTTCATCAATACCCCCATCCTCCTGCAACATTGACCCCAAATACCGAAAGGTGTCCTTCCGAGGTACCACCTGGCCATCAAGGCTAACCTCCTCCTCCTCACACCTAGCAGTACTGAAACCGCACATCATGTACTCGGTTTTAGTTCTACTAAGCCTAAACCCTTTAGATTCCAAGGTTTGTCTCCATAACTCTAACTTCCCATTTACCCCCGTCCGACTATCGTCAACTAGCACCACATCATCCGCAAAGAGCATACACCATGGGATATCTCCTTGTATATCCCTTGTGACCTCATCCATCACCAATGCAAAAAGATAAGGGCTCAAAGCTGACCCCTGATGCAGTCCTATCTTAATCGGGAAGTCATCAGTGTCGACATCACTTGTTCGAACACTTGTCACAACATTATCGTACATGTCCTTGATGAGGGTAATGTACTTTGCTGGAACTTTGTGTTTCTCCAAGGCCCACCACATGACATTCCGCGGTATCTTATCATAGGCCTTCTCCAAGTCAATGAACACCATATGCAAGTCCTTCTTTTGCTCCCTATATCTCTCCATAAGTTTTCATACCAAGAAAATGGCTTCCATGGTCGACCTCCCAGGCATGAAACCAAACTGATTTTTGGTCACGCTTGTCATTCTTCTTAAGCGGTGCTCAATGACTCTCTCCCATAGCTTCATTGTATGGCTCATCAGCTTAATCCCACGGTAATTAGTACAACTCTGAACACCCCCCTTGTTCTTGAAGATTGGTACTAATATACTCCGTCTCCATTCTTTTGGCATCTTGTTTGCCCGAAAAATGAGGTTGAAAAGCTTGGTTAGCCATACTATCGCTATGTCCCCGAGACCTTTCCACACCTCAATGGGGATACAATCAGGGCCCATCACCTTGCCTCCTTTCATCCTTTTTAAAGCCTGCTTCACCTCAAACTCCTGGATGCGCCGCACAAAACGCATGCTGGTCTCATCAAAGGAGTCGTCCAGTTCAATGGTAGAACTCTCATTCTCCCCATTGAACAGCTTGTCGAAGTATTCCCGCCATCTATGCTTAATCTCCTCGTCCTTCACCAAGAGTTGGCCTGCTCCGTCCTTGATGCATTTGACTTGGACAATATCCCTCGTCTTCCTCTCCTAGATCTTAGCCATCTTATAGATGTCCCTTTCACCTTCCATCGTGCCTAACCGTTGGTAGAGGTCCTCATATGCCCGACCCCTTGCTTCACCAACAGCTCGCTTTGTGGCCTTCTTTGCCATCTTGTACTTCTCTATGTTGTCTGCACTCCTATCCAGGTATAGGCGTCTGAAGCAATCTTTCTTCTCTTTAATCGCCTTCTAGACATCATCATTCCACCACCAGGTATCCTTATCTTCGCTTCTCCTTCCCCTGGACACTCCAAACTCCTCCGAGGCCACCTTACGGATGCAAGTCGCCATCTTCATCCACACATTGTCCGCATCCCCTCCTTCCTCCTAAGGGCCCTCCTAATTACCCTCTCCTTGAACACCTGAGCTACCTCCCCCTTGAGCTTCCACCACTTCGTACTAGCGACTTTGGCACGCTTATCCCGCTGGACATGAATCTGAAAGCGGAAGTCAGCAACCACCAGCTTATGCTGGGCTACAACACTCTCTCCAGGTATCACCTTACAGTCTAGGCACGCACGCCTATCTTCTCTTCTCGAGAGGATGAAATCAATCTAGCTAGAGTGTTGGCCACTACTAAAAGTCACCAGATGTGATTCTTTCTTTTTAAAGAGGGTGTTAGATACAATCATGTTGTAGGCTAGAGCAAAGCTTAAGACATCTTCTCCTTCTTGATTCCTGATGCCATAGCCAAAGCCCCCATGCGCCCCTTCAAAACCTGTGTTAGATGTACCCACGTGGCCATTGAGGTCTCCTCCTATGAAGAGCTTCTGACCAATCGGTACACTCCTAACCATGTCTTCTGAGCCTTCCCAGAACTCCCTCTTGGTGTTCTCATTGTGGCCTACTTGCGGGGCATACGCGCTGATAACATTGAGAACCAAGTCCTCAACTACCAGCTTGACCAGGATAATCCGGTCCCCACGTCTCTTGACGTCTACCACTCCATACTTGAGGCTCTTGTTGATCAAGATGCCTATGCCATTTCTATTTGCAGCCATCCCCGTGTACCATAGCTTGAAGCCGGTATCCTCCACCTCCTTCGCCTTCTGTCCTCTCCATTTGGTTTCTTGGACGCAAAGGATATCAACACCTCTCCTCACCGCTGCATCACCTAGCTCCCGAAGCTTCCCTGTCAGAGACCCTACATTCCAGCTACCTAAGCGAATCCTCCTAGGATCGGCTAGCTTCCTTACCCTTCGCACTCGTCGAGTCAAATGCGAAGACCCTTGCTCATTTTCCACTACATCCGGGCACCTATGTAGCGCGCCACTAAGGATGCGACGACCCGATCCTCACTCACTTGCCACCGTATCCGGATCAAGATACGGCGCGCCACTTGAGGGGTGACGGCCCGGACCTTGCCCATTTTCCACCACACCCGGGTTCCGATGTGGTGCGTCGCTGAGAGGGTTACGCCCCAACGAAAATCTTTTGGGTTTCATCTCCATAAAAGTGGCTGAGTTTTTACGTTGGCTCGCCAAGCCTATCACAACCCTCCTACTTTACCCGGGCTTGGGACCGGCTATGTTGAGACAACATAGGCGGAGTTATGATAAGATAAATATATTTTTGGTATTTTATAATATAGATTGGAAAAGTAAAGATGCAAATAAAAGTAGATTGAAAGCGTATATGATAAAAGATAGACCCGGGGGCCATAGGTTTCACTAGTGGCTTCTCTCAAGATAGCATAAGTATTACGGTGGGTGAACAAATTACTGTCGAGCAATTGATAGAAAAGCGAATAATTATGAGATTATCTAGGCATGATCATGTATATAGGTATCACGTCCGTGACAAGTAGACCGACTCCTGCCTACATCTACTACTATTACTCCACACATCGACCGCTATCCAGCATGCATCTAGAGTATTAAGTTCATAAGAACAGAGTAGCGCATTAAGAAAGATGACATGATGTAGAGGGATAAACTCATGCAATATGATATAAACCCCATATTTTTATCCTCGATGGCAACAATACAATATGTGCCTTGCAACCCCTATTGTCACTTGGTAAGGACACTGCAAGATTGAACCCAAAGCTAAGCACTTCTCCCATTGCAAGAAATATCAATCTAGTAGGCCAAACCAAACTGATAATTCGAAGAGACTTGCAAAGATAACTCAATCATACATAAAAGAATTCAAAGGAGATTCAAATATTTCTCATAGATAAACTTGATCATAAACCCACAATCCATCGGATCTCGACAAACACACCGCAAAAGGAGTTACATCGAATAGATCTCCACAACAGAGGGGGAGAACATGGTATTGAGATCCAAAAAGAGAGAAGAAGCCATCTAGCTAATAACTATGGACCTGAAGGTGTGTGGTAAACTACTCACAACTCATTGGAGGGGCTATGGTGTTGATGTAGAAGCCCTCCATGGTCGATTCCCCCTCCGGCGGAGCGCCGGTGAAGGCTCCAAGATGGGATCTCGCGGATACAGAAGGTTACGGCGGTGGAAATTGTTTTTTGTTGGCTCCGTGGATGTTTTTGGGGTACGTGGGTATATATAGGAGGAAGAAGTAGGTCGGTGGCTGCCCGAGGGGCCCACAAGATAGGGGGCGCACCCTGTAGGGGTGGGCGCACCCTCCACCATCATGGCCACCTCGGCTGCTTCTTGGCTTGCACTCCAAGTCCTCTGGATGACGTTGTTCCAAAAATCATGCTCCTGAAGGTTTCATTCTGTTTGGACTCCGTTTGATATTCCTTTTCTTTGAAATACTGAAATAGGAAAAAAACAGCAATACAGGCTGGGCCTCCGATTAGTAGGTTAGTCCCAAAAATGATATAAATGTGTAAAATAAAACCCATAAACATCCAAAAGGGGTAATATAATAGCATGGACAATAAAAAATTATAGATACGTTGGAGACGTATCAAGGACATGGGAGAAGTCTTGTTATAAGTAATCATGTGAATTTGGTATTCGTTCGATATTTTGATGAGATGCATGTTGTCTTTCCTCTAGTGGTGTTATGTGAACGTCGACTACATGACACTTCACCGTCGTTTGGGCCTAGGGGTAGGCATTGGGAAGTAATAAGTAGATGATGGGTTGCTAGAGTGACAGAAGCTTAAACCCTAGTTTATGCGTTGCTTCATAAGGGGCTGATTTGGATCCATATGTTTCATGCTATCGTTAGGTTTACCTTAATTCTTCTTTCGTAGTTGTGGATGCTTGCGAGAGAGGTTAATCATAAGTGGGATGCTTTTTCAAGGAAGGGCAGTACCCAAGCACCGGTCCACCCACATATCAAATTATCAAAGTAACGAACGTGAAGCATATGAGCATGATGAAAACTAGCTTGACAGTAATTCCCATGTGTCCTCGGGAGCGCTTTGTTTTATATAAGAGTTTGTCTAGGCTTTTCCTTTCTTACAAAAAGGGTTGGGCCACCTTGCTGCACCTTGTTTACTATTTTTACTTGTTACTCGTTACGAATTACCTTATCACAAACTATCTGTTACCGATAATTTCAGTGCTTGCAGAGAATATCTTACTGAGAACCGCTTGTCATTTCCTTCTGCTCCTCGTTGGGTTCGACACTCTTACTTGTCGAAAGGACTATGATAGATCCCCTATACTTGTGGGTCATCAGCCAATTAAAGAGAAAGAAAAACAAAAATGAGAAAAACTATTTACACGGGAGAGCTCCCAACAAGCAAAAAGAACGAGGAAATCTTTTTGGGTTTTCTTTTTAATACTACCGCTAACTAGGATAGAAAAAAGGAGCAAGAAACATTTTTTTTGCATTTTCTCAAAGTTTTTCAAACACACAAGAAGAAAGCGAGACAAAAAATCTAGCGTGGATAATACAATGAAAAAGTGTGAACACTGACAACTGGAATGAAATGTGCGAACATGAATGCAATGTCGGTGGAAATACATACTCCCCCAAGCTTAGGCTTTTGGCCTAGCTTGTTAATCACCACTCGTAGTAGCCATCCAGCCCCATCTCGAAGTGTTGTGGAGCAGGCACCTGAGCGTCCCACTCCTGAGGTTCCACCTCAGCCGCTACCTGGTTGTTCCGGTAAGCAATAATGTCCTCAGGCATGATCCTGCATCCGCCCCTAGCAATATAATCAAACAAGGTAGGTGCAGGTAATGGAATAATATCACGAGTATCCTCACTAAAAACCAGGTTGTAAGGAGTATGGTTAACAGAGTCATCAATATCAGTAAACTGGTGATCCTTCATCGCCTGGTGATCTAAATAAACCTTAGGTAAACGATAATTATGCTGGCGAATCTGAATGTTAAAGTGACTCGCTAAATGAGTCGCATAAATACCGCCATGAATTTTGCCCTTGGATCTGTTGAGGTGCAGGCGACGTGCAATGATAGCCCCTAGGTTGTATGTGTTATCGTCGTATAGTGCATTATGTAAGACAGCGAAATCGGGGGCACTAAGTGCACCAACCTTCTTTCTAGCAAGTAAACACTTCGCGATAAATAGAGCAAAATAGTGCATAGAAGGAAACTACAAGCTAGTGGCAGTGACTTTCGACACCCCTCTCTCATCTCCCACTGACAAAGTATGATAAAAGTCCTCAAACTCTATAGGTCTAGGATCTCTTATTTCCCCGTCAGAAGGGATCAAGCATATGTTACAAAATTCAGTAAGTCATATCTGACGGGTTTCAGCATATAAATTAAACCACACCTCAGAAGGGTTATTCCTACTCAAGAAATAAAACTTTGCACAAAGGAATTTGTAAGGAGATGATATTGTTCACACTCAGCTGCGATGAAGTCGGTGAGACCAACATTAGCAGCAAATTGTGCGAACTCTTGACGGATCCCGACTCCATCCATGAAGGGGTTATGCGGCCATTCACACGGCCGCACCTCCACCATTCTCTGAGTGCAGAGATCGTTGTCCAATTAATCCCTTGGAGTTCTTCTTGGAAGCAAACTACCTAAAGAAACTCATCTTATTCCTATAGATAAAATTCTGAAATTTTTAGTCCACAAAATTTTTGTCAACAAAACTTCGCTAGATTGATAGCAACTACTCGTAGGGATACATAGAGGCTATATTGAGCATTCAAACTACTTAGAACTCTAAGAATTCAACATGCAAGCTCATCTACAGCAGCACCAGGAGCAGCTAATTATTCAAAATATAATCCACTAAAGCAAAAACTAATTGGACCAATGGAGGAGTCACATACTAAGTAGCAATCCCCCAAAATAGTTTCAAAAATGAAGCTTTGAGCAAAGAGATTGAAATCCGCGGGTTTGAGAGCAAGAACATGAGAGAGAGAGAGAGAGGGCAATGGTGGTTTTTTCTGGAAGTAGGTGATGACATGGACAAAAGAGATAAGTGAGGGGCCCACATTAGGACCATAACCCACCAGGGCGCGCCTGGGGCTGCTGGCGCGCCCAGGTGGGTTGTGGCCACCTAGTGCACCCCCTCTGGTGTTATTTGCATAAAAAATTCAGAAATATTCAGAAAAAATCATATTAAATTTTCATGGTATGCACAAAACTTTTATTGGTTTCATTTTTTGTTGCACTGGAAATTCAGTAAACAGACAAAACATGGCGTTTTATTTTATTTAACTAAGAAAAACAGAAAACAAAAGTTGGGAACAGAAGGTGGTGCTTACTAAATTCATCAACTTCGTACCTCTAAAAAATGATCCGTTAATAAGGTTGATCAGGTCTTATTAACAACCACTTTCAATTAGCATGAAACAAAAGAACTTCCGTAAAAAACAAAGTTACCTCAACAGGGATATACATGTCCCCAATGATAAGCATTTCATATTTATTTTTGGCAGTAGGTAGAGGTAGTTGAAAACTTCCAATAGTGAGTGTTGGAGATTTTTCAATAACATTAATACCATTCACTTGGAATTGTTTCTTTGGAAAGTACACCGTATGCTCATTACCATTGATATGAAAAGTGACCTTGCTTTTATTATAATCAATAACAGCCCCTGCAGTATTCAAGAAGGGTCTACCGAGGATAATCGACATGTCGTCATCCTCGGGCATCTCAAGTATAACAAAGTCAGTTAAGATAGTAACATTTGCAACAACAACGGGCACATCCTCACAAATACCGATAGGTATGGCAGTTGATTTGTCAACCATTTGCAAAGATATTTCAGTAGGTGTGAGCTTATTCAAATCAGGTCTTTTATATAAGGAGAAAGGCATAACACTAACACCAGCTCCTAGATCACACAAAGCAGTTTTGACATAATTTCTTTTGATGGAGCAAGGTATAGTTGGTATTCCCGGATCTCCAAGTTTTTTAGGTACTCCATCCTTAAAAGAATAATTAGCAATCATGGTGGAGATTTCAGCTTCATGTATTTTTCTCTTATTAGTGATGTTGTCTTTCATGTACTTTGCATAAGGGCCATCTTCAAAATATCAGTCAAGTGAGTATGCAAAAAGACTAGCCTAAGCATTTCAGCAAAGCGTTCGAATTCTTCATCATCCATTTTCTTAGTTGCTTTAGGTGGAAAGGGCATGGGTTTTTGTACCCATGGTTCTCTTTCTTTACCATGTTTTGTAGCAAAAAGTATCTTTTATCAAATCTTTTATTTTTAGGTTGTGGGTTATGAAGATCAATAGCTGGTTCTGTTTCACCATCATTATCTGGTTGTTTATCATTATCTAGTTGAGTATCTTAATGGACATCATCATTATCTTTTTCATTATTGCTAGGTGAATGTTCATTACCAGATTGGGTTTCAGCATCAGAGATAGAAACATCATTATTATCAGGAGGGTTCTCTATCTCAGGTTCACTAGAGGCATGCAAAGTCATATCATTTTTCTTTTTCTTCTTCCTTTTAGAAGGACCAGGTGCATCGGTATTAATTCTTTGAGAGTCTTGTTCAATTCTTCTTGGGTGACCTTCAGGATAAAGTGGTTCCTGAGTCATTCTACATCCCCTAGTTACTACTATTATAGCATGATCATTCGTATTGTTATTCATTTCATCAAGCAACTCTCTTTGAGATTTAGCAACTTGTTTCAGTTGAATTGAACATAGAAGCATGTTTTCCTACACCTCTAACATCATTGGAGATTCTAAATAACATGTCACTTAAGCGAGCAATCATATCAAAATTATATTTCAAGTGTTTCATAACGTTGGCATTGAAGTGATCTTGTTTCATAATGTAGTTGTCAAACTCATAAAGGCATTCAATAGGGTGTTTATTGTAAGGGATATCACCTTCATAAAATTTCATTAAAGAGTTTACCTATACCACCTGTGGAGGGGGTGCATTCAGTCCATGTATTTCTTCAATAGGAGGTAAACTTTTAACATCCTCTGCTTTAATACCTTTTTCCTTCATACTTTTCTTTGCCTCTTGCATATCTTCAGGACTTAGATATAAGATACCCCTCTTCTTCGGAGTGGGTTTAGGCGGCGGTTAAGGAAGAGTCCAATCATCATAATTTTTCAATATATTATTCAGTAATTCCTCAGCTTCTCCAACAGTTTGTTCCCCGGAAACACAACCAGGACAACTATCTAGGAAATCCCTAGAAGCATCAGTTAGTCCATTATAAAAGGATGATCAGGCAAAGCATTAATCAATTGGAGAAGCCTCCCCCAATCTTGTGGGAGACACTCTTCTTCAATTTGCACAAAGTTAAATATTTACTGTAAGGGGGCTTGGTTTTTAAGAGCAGGAAAATATTTTTCAGAAAAGTAGTAAATCATATCCTAGGGACAACGCACACAACCAGGAGCAAGAGTATTGTACCATATTTTAGCATCACCCTTTAATGAGAACAAAAATAACTTGAGGATATAATAGTAGTGAATTTTCTCATCATGAGCAAAAAGGGTGGCTATATCATTTAACTTAGTAAGATGTGCCAGAACAGTTTCAGTTTCATAACCACGGAAAGGATCTGCTTCCACCAGAGTAATAAACTCTGGGCCAAATAGAGAATTCATAATCCTTATCATCAACAAAGATAGGTGAGGTGGCAAATTGAGGACCACATTCCATTCTAGGATTCAAAGATTTTTCTTTCAGTTTGCATAATAATTTCTTTAGATCATCTCTATCATTGCAAGCAAGAAAGTGTCTAGCTGTCTCCACACCCATAACATAACCCTTAGGTACTTTAGGCAATCCATATCTAGGAACGCTAGGTCTAATGGGTGTTTCAAGATTTTCAGTTTCAAGTATTTCATTAGTTTCAATAATCTCATAGCATATTCTAATAAATTCAAATCAAGTAGGCTTCTCCCAAAAGGTGTGTACAACAAGGATGATTGTGGTAAACTAAAATGAAAATACTAAAATGACACACGACGCTCCAAGCAAAACACATATCATATGGCAAATAAAAATATAGCTCCAAGTAAAGTTACCAATGAACAAAGACGAAAGAGGGGATGCCTTCCCGGGGCATCCCCAAGCTTAGGATTTTGGATATTCTTGAATATCTTGGGGTGCCATGGGCATCCCCAAGCTTAGGCTTTTTCCACTCCATATTCCATAGTCCATCAAATCTTTACCCAAAACTTAAAAACTTCACAACACAAAACTCAACAGGAAATCTTATAAGCTCCGTTAGTGAAAGAAAACAAAACCACCACATAAGATACTGTAATTAACTCATTATTTATTTATTTATTTATTTTGGTGTTAAACCTACTGTATTCCAAGTTCTCTATGGTTCATACCACTTACTGCTAGCCATAGATGCATCAAAATAAGCAAACAACACACGAAAAACAGAATCTGTCAAAAACAGAACAGTCTGTAGCAATCTGTAACTAACGCAAACTTCTGGAACTCTAAAAATCTTACCAAAATAGGAAGTACTGTAAAATTTGTTTATTGATCATAAGCAAAAAGAATCAATGCAAAATCACTTTTCTGTGATTTATTGATTTTTTTCTCGTGAGCACAAAGTTTCTGTTTTTCAGCAGAATCAAATCAACTATCATCATATGTTATCCTATAGGTTCTACTTGGCACAAACACTAACTAAAACATGAAAACACATCTAAACAGAAAGTAGATGCAAAACTTATTACTAAACAGGAACAAAAACAAAGAACACAAAGAAAATTGGGTTGCCTCCCAACTAGCGCTATCGTTTAACGCCCCTAGCTAGGGATAAAAGCGAAGATAGATCTAAGTAGTGCCATCTTTGGCACTTGATTCATAGGTAGTTCGCATGATAGTTTCATAAGGTAATTTGAATTTCTTTCTTGGAAAGTTCTCCATGCCTTTCTTTAATTGAAATTGGAATCTAATATTCCCTTCCTTCATATCAATAATCGCGCCAATCGTTCTAAGGAAAGGTCAACCAAGTATAATAGGGCAAGAAAGATTGCAATCTATATCAAGAACGATAAAATCTATGGGCACCAAATTTATATTTGCAACAATGAGAACATCATTGATACTTCCCATAGGCTTTTTAATGGTGGAATCCGCAAGGTGCATATTTAAAGAGCAATCATCAAGATCATGGAAACCTAGAATATCACATAAAGTTTTCGGAGTCGTGGAAACACTAGCACCCAAATCACACAAAGCAAAACACTCATGATCTTTAATTTTAATCTTTATAGTAGATTCCCACTCATCATTAAGTTTTCTACGTATAGAAATTTCCAAATTAAGTTTTTCATCAAAAGATTGCATCAAGGCATCAACGATATGTTTGGTAAAAGCTTTATTTTGACTATAAGCATGAGGAGAATTAACAACGGATTGCAACAAGGAAATACAACTTTCTAAAGAGCAATTATCATAATCAAATTCCTTGAAATCTGAGATAGTGGGTTCAATACTATTTAAAGTCATGACCTCTCCAATCCCACTTTTACCAAATTTAGCATCAAGATCTAAAAACTCCGAATTCTTAGGACGCCTTCTAACTAAAGTTGACTCATCTCCAGTCCCATTATTATCAAGATTCATATTGCAAAACAAAGATCTAATAGGAGACACATCAATAACTTTAAGATCTTCATCATTATTTTCATGGAAACTAGAAGAACACGCCTTTACAAAGCAATCTTTCTTAGCACGCAATCTAGCGCTTCTTTCCTTGCACTCGTCAATGGAAATTCTCATGGCTTTGAGAGACTCATTGATATCATGCTTAGGAGGAGTAGATCTAAGTTTAAGAGAATCAATATCAAGCGAAAGTCTATCAACGTTCCTAGCCAAATCATCAACTTTGAGCAACTTTTCTTCAAGCAAAGCATTTAAGTTCTTTTGAGACATCATAAATTCTTTCACACTATTCTCAAAATCAGAGGGCATCTTATTAAAATTACCATAAGAATTATTGTAGGAATTTCCATAATTATTAGAGGAATTACTAGGGAACGGTCTAGAATTAAAGTTTCCTCTATAAGCATTGTTTCCAAAACTACTCCTACCAACAAAATTCACATCCATAGATTCATTATTATTCTCAATCAAAGTAGACAAAGGCATATCATTGGGATCAAGAAGAGTATTTTTATTAGCAAATAACTTCATAAGTTCATCCATCTTTCCACTCAAAACATTGATTTCTTCTAAAGCATGCACTTTTTTACTAGAAGATCTTTCGGTGTGCCATTGAGAATAATTAGCCATAATATTATCACGAAGTTTTGTGGCATCTCCTAACGTGATTTCCATAAACGTGCCTCCCGCGGTCGAATCTAAAAGATTTCTAGAAGCAAAGTTCAATCCGGCATCAATTTTTTGTATGATCATCCATAAATTCAAACCATGAGTAGGACAATCGGGAATCATCAATTTCATTCTTTCCCAAGATTGGGCAACATGCTCATGATCAAGTTGTTTAAAATTCATAACATCGTTTCTAAGAGTGATAATCTTAGCGGGAGGAAAATACTTAGAGATAGAATCATCTTTGCACTTGTTCCAAGAATCAATACTATTTTTAGGGAAAAACGAAAACCAAATTTTAGCACGATCTCTAAGTGAGAACGGAAATAACTTCAATTTAACAATATCATTATCCGTATCTTTCTTCTTTTGCTATCACACAAATCAACAAAGTTGTTTTAGATGAGTAGCGGCATTTTCACTAGGAAGGCCGGCGAATTGATCTTTCATAACAAGATTTAGCAAAGCAGTATTGATTTCACAAGACTCAACATCATTAAGAGGAGCAATCGGAGTACTAAGGAAATCATTATTATTGGTATTGGAGAAATCACACAATTTGGTATTATCTTGCGCCATGGCAACAAGTAATCCAACACACAAGCAAACAGAAAAATGCAAGCGAAAGAGAGAGAGAGAGAGAGAGAGAGAGAGAGAGAGAGAGAGAGAGAGAGAGAGAGAGAGAGAGATTGGGAAAAAGAGGGCAAATAAAATGGCAAGGGTGAAGTGCGGGAGAGGAAAACGAGAGGCAAATAGCAAATAATGTAAATGCGAGGGAGATGAGTTTGTGATGGGTACTTGGTATGTCTTGACTTGAGTGAAGACCTCCCCGACAATGGCGCCAGAAATCCTTCTTGCTACGTCTTGAGCTTGCGTTGGTTTTCCTTGAAGAGGAAAGGGTGATGCAGCAATAGTAGCGTAAGTATTTCCCTCAATTTTTGAGAACCAAGGTATCAATCCAGTAGGAGGCTCCTCAAAAGTCACACGCACCTACACAAACAAACAAAGAACTCGCAACCAACACAATAAAGGGGTTGTCAATCCCTTCACGGCCACTTGCGAAAGTGAGATCTGATAGAGATAGTATGATAAGATAAATATATTTTTGGTATTTTATAATATAGATGCAAAAAGTAAAGATGCAAATAAAAGTAGATTGAAAGCTTATATGATAAAAGATAGACCCTGGGGCCATAGGTTTCACTAGAGGCTTCTCTCAAGATAGCATAAGTATTACGGTGGGTGAACAAATTACTGTCGAGCAATTGATAGAAGAGCGAATAATTATGAGATTATCTAGGCATGATCATGTATATAGGCATCACGTCCGTGACAAGTAGACCGACTCCTGCCTGCATCTACTACTATTACTCCACACATCGACCGCTATCCAGCATGCATCTAGAGTATTAAGTTCATAAGAACAGAGTAACGCATTAAGAAAGATGACATGATGTAGAGGGATAAACTCATGCAATATGATATAAACTCCATCTTTTTATCCCCGATGGCAACAATACAATACGTGCCTTGCAACCCTTTCTGTCACTGGGTAAGGACACCGCAAGATTCAACCCAAAGCTAAGCACTTCTCCCATGGCAAGAAAGATCAATCTAGTAGGCCAAACCAAACTGATAATTCGAAGAGACTTGCAAAGATAACTCAATCATACATAAAAGAATTCAGAGAATATTCAAATATTACTCATAGATAAACTTGATCATAAACCCACAATTCATCGGATCTCGACAAACACACTGCAAAAAAGAGTTTACATCGAATACATCTTCACAAGAGAGGGGGAGAACATTGTATTGCGATCCAAAAAGAGAGAAGAAGCCATCTAGCTAATAACTATGGACCCGAAGGTCTGTGGTAAACTACTCACAACTCATCGGAGGGGCTATGGTGTTGATGTAGAAGCCCTCCATGGTCGATTCTCCCTCCGGTGGAGCATCAGCGAAGGCTCCAAGATGGGATCTCGCGGATACAGAAGGTTACGGCGGTGGAAATTGTGTTTCGGTTGCTCCCTGGATGTTTTCGGGGTACATAGGTATATATAGGAGGAAGAAGTACGTCGGTGGCCGCTCGAGGGGCCTAGGAGACAGGGGCGCGCCCAGGAGGGGTGGGCGCGCCCTCCTATCTCCTGGCCGCCTCATTTGTTGCTTGACTTGCACTCCAAGTTCTCCGGATCACGTTCATTCCAAAAATCACGTTCCCAAAGGTTTCATTCCGTTTGGACTCCGTTTGATATTCCTTTTCTTCGAAATACTAAAATAGGCAAAAAACAGCAATACGGGCTGGGCCTCCGGTTAGTAGGTTAGTCCCAAAAATGATATAAATGTGTAAAATAAAGCCCATAAACATCCAAAAGGGGTAATATAATAGCATGGAACAATCAAAAATTATAGATACGTTGGATACGTATCAGGGCTCCATAAGGAAACTAAGGGATATTAAGGCCTCCTTTAATAGAAAATCGGAACAAAGCATTAACACATAGTGAATACAAGAACTCCTCAAACTACGGTCATCACCTGAAAGTATCCCGACTATTGTCACTCCGATGTTTGCGGATCATAACACGTAGCAGGTGCATATAACTTGCAAGATCGGATCTAGAACATAGATATAATGGTGAAAACATAAATGGTTCAGATATGAGAGCATGGCACCCGGGCCCAAAGTTACAAGCATTAAGCTTGGCAAAGTCATAGCAACGTCAATCTCAGAACATAATGGATACTAGGGATCAAGCCCTAAAAAAACTAACTCGATTACATAATGAATCTCATCCAACTCCCTCACTGACTAGCGAGCCTACGAAGGAATTACTCACTCCCAGTGGGGAGCATCATGGAATCGGCGATGGAGAAGGGTTGGTGATGACGAAGATCAAGGATTCCCCTCTCCGGAGCCCCAAACGGACTCCAGATCTGGCCTACCGATGAAGAACAGGAGGCGGCGGCGGCTCCGTCTCATGAAACGTGATATTTCTTCCCTAATTTTTTTTCTCCGAAATAGGTTTTTATACCGTCGGAGATAGGGTCAGCGGGGCCACCAGGTGGGCACAACCCACCTGGGTGCGCCAGGAGGGGGGCGCGCCCTGGTGGGTTGTGCTCACCCAGGGCCCCCCTCCGGTGGTTCTTGGTTCTAGTATTTTTCTTTCATTCCATAAAAATTCTCCAAAAAGTCTTGTTCCATTCCGAGAACTTTTATTTCTGCACAAAAACAACACCATGGTAGTTCTGCTGAAAACAACGTCAGTTCGGGTTAGTTTCATTCAAATCATGCAAATTAGAGTCCAAAACAAGAGCAAAAGCGTTAGGAAAAGTAGATATGACGGAAACGTATCAAGGCACATCTGGAACATCCGGCAGTGCCTCCATGAAAATTGGGAGGTTTTTGTCACTCTCCTTGGCGTCCATGGCTAGTGCTACCATCTACACATCCTCTGGCTATCATCGGAGAGGAAAACAACCTCGACCTCCTCCTTGTCAGACGACTCTCCCTCCAGCTCATAGCCGAGTCCGTGTCGGAGTCGAGCTGCGCATACTCTGAGTCGGAGGAGTCTGCGTTGGAGACGTCATTGGGCAGAAGTAGCTCCGACTTGAAGCGGTCCCAGTATGCGATGTTGACTGGCACAGGGAGGGCGAGGACAACATCGTCGACGCGCTCCGTCCACGAGGCGACATGCGTTGGATCCAGCAATAGCGGCGGCTCGATGGCGGACCGGTACATCCACCAGCGTGCACGCTGCCTTGGATCGTCTAACCGCGTCTCCCGCGTTGTGAACTGGAGGACCTTCACCGGAGACATGCCGGGGACGCCGAACGGGTCATCAGGGAAAGCGTGAAGCTTCTCATCATCCATCATGACCTTGACGAGGCCGTGCGCGTGGATCGTCATCATCTGGAGGCTTGGGAACCACCATGGTATCTCCTTGAGCTCCGCCTGGGCGGCTTTGTCGTCTCCGGCTCTCTGCCAAACGATCCTCCTGTCCATGGATTCGGCGATGGCATCGATGACGGCGAGGGTTTCTATGGTGGTGAGGAGAGAGAGGTGGGAAGCGCGAGTTCCAATGAGACGCGAGTAGTGGGGAGTGGGTAGTGGGAAGCGGTGGGTGGCCGACTATTATTGCAAATGGGAATGCCAAACTTCGGGCGCTTTGCTACACTACCCTCTATCTAATAGTAAGTACATATTTTGCTACCACTAAACAAAGCACTAGTACTACCACACTGGAATTGCATCCCGCGTTTCAATCCATAGGCCTTGGGTTCGAGACCCAGGACACAATATTTTTTCAATCTTTTTTTGCTTATTTCAAATTTTAGAAAGAGGCTCAATGTCAATCATCTATAGGAAAATTCAGTCAACACCAACATTCAGTTAACAATAACAAAGCTCACTTAACAGAATTCGGTTAACACCAAAATTCAGTTAACATTCAGTTAACATCCAAAATTGATAATTCAGTTAACACCAAAATTCAGAATTCAGTTAACTGAAATTCTAAATTTAGTTAAGAAAAATAAGTTAACACCAAAATTTACTTAACTTAAATTCAAAATTCAGTTAAGAAACTTCAGTTTATAGCAGCATTCAGTTAACAGCAAAATTTAGTTAAGACCAAAATTTAGTTAACATCAACAATAAATTTAGTTAACTGCATGAAATTCAGTAAACATTCACTTAACATCCATTATAATATTTAATTACAAAAAAGGCAATGAATGCCATGGTTTGCCATCAAAAAGTAGGCAATGTATGCAACAATTTGCCATCAAAAAGTAGGCAATGTATGCCATAGTTTGCAATCAATAAGTAGGCAATGTATGCCACAGTTTGCCATAACAAAAAAAGGCCAGTTTATGAGTTACATCATTATAGGCCTTAACATAAATGGCACTCAAACGTGCTACCTGATCAGGCATCAGGAAATTCATCAGAAGGAGCATTGAGGTGAGGGATTTGGTTGCCCATGTCATCTCCAAACAACGGCCACCATGCCCTCTCACCTGAATTTCCTCCTCCTATGCCTCTCCCTACATCTGGATTTCCTCCTCTGCCTCTCCATGCATCTGGATGTCTTACTCCTCTGCCTCTTGGGGCATGCACATTTCTTCCTCCTCTCCCTCTCCCTGGAACTGCACTTGCTCCTCTTCCTGTCCCTGAAACTGTAGTTCCTCCCATCCCTCTCCCTGCATCAACACTTGCTCCTCTTCTTGTCCCTGAAACTGCACTTGCTCCTTTCCCTCTCCTTGCATCTAGGTTTCCTTATCCTCCACCTCTCCTTTCCCTTCCTTTTCCCCTACCAGTAGGTTGAGATCCTTCTCCCCGATGAGCTATTGTTCTTGCCGTTGTCTGCCTACCTATGTTCATCTCTGTAGTGACCCTAGGCTGGGGTATTTCAGCCCCAGCAGTAGGAACAAATGAAGACTGCTCAGGCAATGGGCCATGGACCCTTTGAGGAGCTCTTCTTGCTCTTTCTTTGTTGGCCATGTTGAAAACCATACTGGTTGGTGACTCACTAGGATCCAACTTAGGATCTGGCCTGTTTGGAAAGATGTTGTGCAAAGAAACAAGGTCAAGCTCATTTTCATCAGTTAAGCTCATTTTCTTTAGTTAAACTCGTTTTCTTCAAGTAAGCTCATTATCTTCAGTTAAGCTAATTTTATGCAGTTAAGCACAATTTCTTTGGTTAAGCACATTTTCTTTAGTTAAGCACATTTTCTTCAATTAAGCTCATTTTCTTTAGTGAAGCATATTTTCTTTAGTTAAGCTAATTTTATGTAGTTAAGATCATTTTCTTCAGTTAAGCACATTTTATGCAGTCAAGCCCACTATAAAAAGCGATGCAACTGAAGCATACCTGAAGAAATGTTGGGTCATCATTGTTTTCATCAACCAGCTCTAGTCCTTCAATTAGTGCTTCCTGCCATCTATAGCGCCCCTTTCTCTTGTGGTCAGCTCCGCCACAAATTGAGCAGTGCATTGTAACACTTTTTCCATTCAAATATCTAAGACCATTCTTGCTCTTCTCTTCTGGTGCTTTCTTCCTATTTTTCTTTGGCCTTCCCAACTGTTTAGTGAATACTGGTGGATATACTTTGTAACCATTATGTTTCTCCAAGTACTTTGGGTCTCTAAGTGGAACCTGAGTGTATCCATATGCTTTCTGATAATTCTCTCCTCCCTGCAACATGATACAATGCCCACATGGTACTCCAGACAGCTGCCATCTCCTGTAGTTACAAGTGTGCAAGCACAAGTCAACTGTATAGCTAGAGTTACCAGATTGAACGCTGAACAATTGTTGGCCAGCTTCTGATACATGGCAAGTAGCAGCAAACTCGGTGTTATCTCTAATTTCTTGATCTTTGGGCATATTCTCTGCCCTTCCCACTTCTCTATTGCCTCTCTCTGTTTACTAACTAGCCTTTGCATGATCTTGTAAAATATGTATTCAAGCATTGGCAATACTACCATCTCTCTGCCCTCCAGGATGTAGCTACACAAAGGTTGCAACAACTTAGATTAGTATGATGTGATGAAAGGTTACAACAATTCAGCAAAACTAAAACATGAAATGGTGTATGATACTACTAAAATGTTGTACATGATTTACCTGTTAAATACTTCAGAGTTATTGTTCAGTAGAATATAACACTTAGAAAAATCATTGAAAAATGGTTTACACCAAGTCTTTGGATCCAGTCTTTCTGTCCAGTGGAAGGCAGCTGAGATGTGTCCATCCATTTTCTCACAGGCATGGCTCCAGTTCACCCTGTTTGGTGCTCTTGCAATGGCCCACGGGTCTTGTGATACGTCCATTTTGCATCATGTTTTTATGTTGATGTTTATTGCATTATGGACTGTTATTTCACTTTATGATAAAATTATTGTGCCTTTTCTATCTTATTTTGCACCTTCCACATAAAGATTAAAATTGCCAACAACTGGAATTTTGGACCAAAAAAGGCTACATCAGAGGCACTTTTTCTGAACATCTCCAAATGGGCTGAAAATTGACAAAGAATTATTTTGGAATATATTAAAAAAATTGGCGAGAGAATTATCAGAAAGGGATCCACTAGGAGGCGACAAGCCTGGGGGCACGCCCCACCCTCAGGGCGCTTCCCCTGAGCTTGTGGCACCCCTGGCAGGCCTCCGGGGCCCATCTTCTCCTATATGATGCCATTTTCCATAGAAAAAAAATTAGAAGGAAGGTTTTTGGGATGAAGCACCGTCCTCTCGAGGTGGAACCTGGACAGGAGCACTTTTACTCTCTGGCGGAGAGATTCTACCGGGAAACTTCCCTCCAAGAGGGGGAAATCAAAGTCGTCCTCACCACTAACGATCCTCTCTCATCGTGGGAGGACCAATCTTCATCAACATCTTCAACAGCACCATCTTCTCAAACCCTAGTTCATCTCTTGTATTCAATCTTTGTTTCAAAACCTCAGATTGGTACCTGTGGGTTGCTAGTAGTGTTGATTACATCGCGTAGTTGATGCTTGTTGGTTTATTTGGTGGAAGATCATATGTTCAGATCCTTAATGCTATTCAATACCCCTCTGATCTTGAGCATGAATATGTTTCGTGAGTAGTTACGTTTGTTCTTGAGTACATGGGAGAAGTCTTGTCATAAGTAATCATGTGAATTTCGTATCCGTTTGATATTTTGATGATATGCATGTTATTGTTTCCCATAGTGGTGTTATGTGAACGTCGACTACATGACACTTCACCATCTTTGGGCCTAAGGGAAATCATTGTGGAGTAGTTATTAGATGATGGGTTGCTAGGGTGACAGAAGCTTAAATCCTAGTTTATGAGCTATTCCATAAGGGGCTGATTTGGATCCATATATTTCATGCTATGGTTAGAATTATCTTAATTCTTCTTTTGTAGTTGCGGATGCTTGTGAGAGTGGGTAATCATAAGTGGGCTTGTTCAAGTAAGAACAACACCCAAGCACCGGTCCACCCAAATATCAAATTATCAAAGTAACGAGCGTGAATCAAACAAACATGATGAAAGTGACTAGATGAAACTCCCGTGTGTCTTTAAGAATGATTTGTTTACTATAAGAGACTATTTCAGCCTCTCCTTTGCTAAAAAAGTACTGGGCTACCTTGTTGTAGCTTTGTTACAATTATTATTATTTGTCCGTTACAAATTACCTTGCTACCAAACTATCTGTTACCAACAATTTCAGTGCATGCACATAATACCTTGCTGAAAACCGCTTGTCATTTCCTTATGCTTCTCGTTTGGTTCGACACTCTTACTTATCAAACGGACTACGATTGATCCCCTATACTTGTGAGTCATCATCTTGCTTCATCAACTCTTCTTTGTGCTTCTCAATGAAATTCTAATAAATATGTCCAACACAAAACCTATGCTCAGCATCTTGCCAAACTTTTTGCACAACAGTGATCAAACCTTTCTGCTTGTCACTCATAATTGTAAAAGGAGTAGTATTTGTGATGTTCAGATCATCTCTCAAAGTAGTCAGAAACCACTCCCAAGAACTTGTGCACTCTACTTCTACCCAACGCATTGCAATGAGGAAAATGCAGTCATTAGGATCAATACCCATAGCACTCAGCAACACTCCTTTCAACCTTGTTTTCATGTGACAATGATACGTCTCCAACATATCCATAATTTTTTATTGTTCCATGCTATTATATTATCTATTTTGGATGTTTAATAGGTATTTATATGCTATTTTATATTATTTTTGGGACTAACCTATTAACAGAGAGCCTAGTGCCAGTTTCTGCTTTTTTGCCTATTTTAGAGTTTCGCAGAAAAGGAATACCAAACGGAGTCCAAACGGAATAAAACTTTCGCGATGATCTTTCTTGGACCAGAAGGAAACCACAAGACTTGGAGATGAAGTCGGAGATGCAATGAGGCGGCCACGAGGTAGGAGGGCACGCCCCCTACCTCGTGGGCCCCTCGAGGGTCTCCTGACCTAGCTCCTTCGCCTATATATACTCTTATACTCTGGAAACATCCAGGAGAGCCACGAAACCACTTTTCCACCATAGCAAACTTCTGGACCCATGAGATCCCATCTAGGGACCTTTTCCGGCGTCCCGCCGGAGGGGGATTCGATCACGGAGGGATTCTTCATCAACACCATTGCCTCTCTGATGATGCGTGAGTAGTTTACCTCAGACCTATGGGTCCATAGCTAGTAGCTAGATGGCTTCTTCTATCTCTTTGATTCTCAATACCATGTTCTCCTCGATGTTCTTGGAGATCTATTCGATGTAATATTCTTTTGTGGTGTGTTTGCCGAGATCCGATGAATTGTGGATTTATGATCAGATTATCTATGAATATTATTTGGTTCTTCTCTGAATTCTTATATGCATGATTTGATATCTTTGCAAGTCTCTTCAAATTATCGGTTTAGTTTGGCCTACTAGATTGGTTTTTCTTGCAAAGGGAGAAGTGCTTAGCTTTGGGTTCAATCTTGCAGTGCCCTTTCCCAGTGACAATAGGGGCACCAAGGAGCATATTGTATTGTTTCCATTGAGGATAAAAAGATGGGGTTTTCATCATCTTGCTTGAGGTAATTCCTCTACATCATGTCATCTTACTTAATGTGTTACTCTGTTCTTCATGAACTTAATACTCTAGATGTAGGCAGGAGTCAGTCAATGTGTGGAGTAATAGTAGTAGATGCAGAATCGTTTCGGTCTACTTGACACAGACGTGATGCCTATGTTCATGATCATTGCCTTAGATATTATCATAACTTTGCACTTTTCTATCAATTGCTCAACAGTACTTTGTTCACCCACCATAATATTTGCTATCTTGAGAGAAGCCACTAGTGAAACCTATGGCCCCCGGGTCTCTTTTCCATTATATTAAATCTCTTTTACATCGTACTAGTTTCCAATCTACTATTTTGCAATCTTTTACTTTCTGATCTATAAACCAAAAATACCAAAAATATTTACTTTATCGTTTATCTATCTCTATCTGATCTCACTTTTGCAAGTAACCGTGAAGGGATTGACAACCCCTTTATCGCGTTGGGTGCAAGTTGTTGATTGTTTGTGCAGGTATTCGGTGACTTGTACGTTGACTCCTACTGAGGGAAATACTTACGCTGCTTTGCTGCATCACCCTTTCCTCTTCAAGGAAAAACCAACGCAAGCTCAAGAGGTAGCAAGAAGGATTTCTGGCGCCGTTGCCGGGGAGATCTACGTCAAGTCAAGCCATACCAAGTACCCATCATAAACTCTTATCTCTTGCATTACATTATTCGTCATTCGCCTCTTGTTTTCCTCTCACCCAGTGCTAAAATGATTTTCGAAAATATTTGCCTTTTCTTTGCCCTTCTTCCGTTCGATCTTTTGTTCGCTCGTGTTACCATGTGCCTTCTTTTTGCATGCATCTTCACTTGCTAAAAGTTTATGGATCCCTATCCACTTGCTAATCTTTTTAAGAGATCGAATCATGATGAACCAATTGCTAGTGAGTTGAGTGCACTAGATTATCTTTATGAGGTTTTGCTTGAAATTCATGAATCTGAAAATTGTGATGAAGTGCTTTATGAAGTGATTCATGATAGATCTTTGAATAAAAAGCATGATAGCAATGATTTTATTATAAATTCTATTAATGTCAATTGTGTTAATGATATGCAAAACCCTAAGCTTGGGGTTGCTAGTTTTGCTATGTCTACTGTTTGTTGCAATGATCATGATGGGGGAGATACTTTTGATGATCTAGAAAATTTATTTAAGCCCCATGATGAATATGTGATTGATAATAATATTTGCAATAATATTGAAAGTGGGTTTGGAAGAGTGTCAACTTTAGATCCCACATATTTGGAGAATGTTCAATCTTATGAAATTATTGATAAAAGTGGGTTTGGAGAGGTCATGACTTTAGTTAATGTTAATCCCACTATTTTGGAAGAGTGTCAACTTCGCATGCATGTGGATCGTGTTGAGAATATGTTATGTGGTAGCTATTTTGTTGGATTTTCTTATGATCCTACATGTAGTTATTATGAGAGCAGAAAATATGGTCGTAGAAGTTTTAATGTTACTAAATTACCTCTCTTCATGTTGAGATTGCTATCGTCTCTTTCTTCTTCCTTGCATACTCTAGTTTTTGCTTGCCTTGATAATTTGTTTGCTTATAAAATGACTATGCATAGGAAGTATGTTAGACTTATATGTGTTTGTTATGTGTTTTATGATGCTCTCTTTGCGCTTTAATTCTTGTCTTTCATGTGAGCATCATTGAATTATCAATGCTTAGCTAAGGGCGTTAAACAATAGCGCTTGTTGGGAGGCAACCCAATTTTTTTTGTTCTTTGCTTTTTGTTCCTGTTTAGTAATAAATAATTCATCTAGCCTCTGGTTAGATGTGGTTTTATTTTTAGTTAGAGTTTGTGCCAAGTTGAACCTTTAGGATAGCTTACGTTGATAGTTGTGTTGATCCTACTAAAAATTAGAAACTTTTGCGCTTAGTAAATTGGTTTTGCAAATTCACTGAAATGTGATTTTGATCTGATAATTCTTGCTATGGGTTGTTACACAAATTTCTTAGGTTTTCCTAATTTGGATGGATTTTTTGAGTTACATAAGTATTCGAGAGTTACAGATTACTACAGACTGTTCTGTTTTTGACATATTCTATTTTTCGCGTGTTGTTTGCTTATTTTGCCTAATCTAAGGGTAGTATCTGTGGGTATGAACCAAGGAAAAGTTGGAATACAGGAGATATTACACCAATATAAATAAATAATGAGTTTTCAACAGTACCTTAAAGTGGTAATTTATTTTCTTATACTAACGGAGCTCATGAGATTTTCTGTCGACTTTTGTGTTGTGAAGTTTTCAAGGTTTGGGTAAGGATTTGATGTACTATGGCATAAGGAGTGGCAAGAGCCTAAGCTTGGGGATGCCCAAGGCACCCCAAGGTAATATTCAAGGACAACCAAAACCCTAAGCTCGGGGATGCCCCGGAAGGCATCCCCTCTTTCGTCTTCGTCTATCAGTAACTTTACTTGAGGCTATATTTTTATTCACCACATGATATGTGTTTTGCTTGGAGCGTCTTGTATGATTTGTGTCTTTGATTTTTAGTTTACCACAATCATCCTTGCTGTACACACCTTTTGGGAGAGACACACATGAATCGTGATTTATTAGAATACTCTATGTGCTTCACTTATATCTTTTGAGCTAGGCAATATTGCTCTAGTACTTCACTTATATCTTTTTAAAGCACGGTGGTGGTTTTATTTTATACAAATTGTTGAACTCACATGCTTCACTTATATTATTTTAAGAGTCTTTTAGAACAACATGGTAATTTTCTTGGGCTATAAAACTAGTCCTAATATGATGGGCATCCAAGATGGATATAATAAAAACTTTCATATAAAGTTCATTGAATACTATTAGAAGTTTGATTCTTTATGATTGTTTTGAGATATGAAGATGGTGATATTAAAGTCATGCTAGTGGAGTAGTTGTGAATTTGAGAGATACTTGTGTTAAAGTTTGTGATTCCTGTAGCATGCATGTATGGTGAACCGTTATGTGATGAAGTTGGAGCATGATTTATTTATTTATTGTCTTCCTTATGAGTGGCGGTCGGGGACGAGCAACGGTCTTTTCCTACCAATCTATCCCCCTAGGAGCATGCGCATAGTACTTCGTTACGATAACTAATAGATTTTTGCAATAAGTATGTGAGTTCTTTCTGACTAATGTTGAGTCCATGGATTATACGCACTCTCACCCTTCCACCATTGCTAGCCTCTGTTGTTCCACGCAACTTTCGTCGGTCCCATACACCCACCATGTACCTTCCTCAAAACAGCCACCATACCTACCTATTATGGCATTTCCATAGCCATTCCGAGATATATTGCCATGCAACTTTCCACCGTTCCGTTTAGTATGACACGCTTCATCATTGTCATATTGCTTTGCATGATCATGTAGATGACATCGTATTTGTGGTAAAGCCACCATTCATAATTCTTTCATACATGTCACTCTTGAATCATTGCACATCCCGGTACACCGCCGGAGGCATTCACATAGAGTCATATTTTGTTCTAAGCATTGAGTTGTAATTTTTTGTTGTAAGTAAATAAAAGTGTGACGGTCTTCATTATTAGAGCATTGTCCCATGTGAGGAAAGGATGATGGAGACTATGATTCCCTGACAAGTCGGGATGAGACTCTGGACACAAAAATAAAAAATAAAAAAGAGGCCATAAGAAAAAAGAGAAGGCCCAAATAAAAAAATTATAGAAAAAGAGAGAAGGGGCAATGTTACTATTCTTTTTCCACACTTGTGCTTCAGAATAGCACCTGGATCTTCATGATAGAGAGTTTCCTATTTTTTCACTTTCATATACTAGTGGCAATTTTTATTGTAGAACTTGGCTTGTATATTCCAATGATGTGCTTCCTCAAAATGCCCTAGGTCATTGTGAGTAAGCGAGTTGGATGCGTACCCACTTAGTTTCTTTTTGAGCTTTCATACACTTATAGCTCTAGTGCATCTGTTGTATGGCAATCCCTACTCACTCACACTGATATCTATTGATGGGCATCTCAATAGCCCGTTGATATGCCTAGTTGATGTGAGACTATATTCTTCTTTTTGTCTTCTCCACAACCACCATATTCTATTCCACCATAGTGTTATATCCATGGCTCACGCTCATTTATTGTGTGAAGATTGAAAAAGTTTGAGAACATCAAAAGAATGAAACAATTGCTTGGCTTGTCATCGGGTTTGTGCATGATTTAAATATTTTGTGTGATGAAGATAGAGCATAGCTAGACTATATGATTTTGTAGGGATAGATTTCTTTGGCCTTGTTATTTTGAGAAGAAATGATTGCTTTGTTAGTATGCTTGAAGTATTACTATTTTTCTGTCAATATTAAACTTTTGTTTTGAATCTTTCGGATCTAAACATTCATTCCATAATAAAGAAAATTACATGGATAAATATGTTAGGTAGCATTCCACATCAAAAAATCTGTTTTTATCATTTACCTACTCGAGGACAAGCAGGAATTAAGCTTGGGGATGCTTGATACGTCTCCAACGTATCTATAATTTTTTATTGTTCCATGCTATTATATTATCTGTTTTGGATGTATAATAGGCATTTATATGCTATTTTATATTATTTTTAAGACTAACCTATTAACCGAGAGCCCAGTGCTAGTTTCTGTTTATTTTTTTTTGCCTATTTTAGAGTTTCGCGAAAAAGGAATACCAAATGGAATGAAACTTTCACGATGATCTTTCTTGGACCAGAAGGAAACCAGAAGACTTGGAGATGAAGTCGGAGACGCAAGGAGGCGGCCACGCGACAGGAGGGTGCGCCCCCTACCTCATGGGCCCCTCGAGGATCTCTTGACCTAGCTCCTTTGCCTATATATACTCTTATACCCTGAAAACATCCAGGAGAGCCACGAAGCCACTTTTCCACTGCCGCAACCTTCTGTACCCATGAGATCCCATCTAGGGACCTTTTCTGGTGTCCTGCCGGAGGGGGATTCGATCACGGAGGGCTCTTCATCAACACCATCGCCTCTCCGATGATACTTGAGTAGTTTACCTCAGACCTGCGGGTCCATAGCTAGTAGCTAGATGGCTTCTTCTCTCTCTTTGATTCTCAATACCATGTTCTCCTCGATGTTCTTGGAGATCTTTTCGATGTAATATTCTTTTGCGGTGTGTTTGCTGAGATCCATTGAATTGTGGATTTATGATCCGATTATATATGAATATTATTTGGTTCTTCTCTGAATTCTTATATGCATGATTTGATATCTTTACAAGTCTCTTCGAATTATTGGTTTAGTTTGGCCTACTAGATTGGCTTTCTTGCAATGGGAGAAGTGCTTAGCTTTGGGATCAATCTTGCGGTGTCCTTTCCCAGTGACAGTAGGGGCAGCAAGGCAGGTATTGTATTGTTGCCATCGAGGATAAGAAGATGGGGATTTCATCATATTGCTTGAGTTAATTCCTCTACATCATGTCATCTTGCTTAATGCATTACTCTGTTCTTCATGAACTTAATGCTCTAGATGCAGGCAGGAGTCGTTCGATGTGTGGAGTAATAGTAGTAAATGCTGAATCGTTTTGCTCTACTTGACACAGACGTGATGCCTATGTTCATGATTATTGCCTTAGATATTATCATAACTTTGCGCTTTTCTACCAATTGCTCAACAGTAATTTGTTCACCCATCGTAATATTTGCTACCTTGAGAGAAGCCACTAGTAAAACCTATGGTCCCCGGGTCTCTTTTCCATTATATTAAATCTCTTCTACACCATACTAGTTTCCGTTCTACTATTTTGCAAACTTTTACTTTCCGATCTATAAACCAAAAATACGAAAAATATTTAGTTTACCTTTTATCTATCTTTATTAGATCTCACTTTTGCTAGTAACCTTGAAGGGACTGACAACCCCTTTATCGCGTTGGGTGCAAGTTGTTGATTGTTTGTGCAGGTATTCGGTGAGTTGTGTGTTGTCTCCTACTGGATTGATACCTTGGCTCTCAAAACTGAGGGAAATACTTACGCTACTTTGCTACATCACCCTTTCCTCTTCAAGGAAAAACCAACGCAAGCTCAAGAGGTAGCAAGAAGGATTTCTGGCGCCGTTGCCGGGGATATCTACGTCAAGTCAAGCCATACCAAGTACCCTTCATAAACTCTTCTCTCTTGCATTACATTATTCGCCATTCGCCTCTCGTTTCCCCCTCCCCCCCCCCCACTTCTAAAACAATTTTCAAAAAGATTTACCTTTTCTTCGCCCTTCTTCCGTTCGATCTTTTGTTCGCTTGTGTTACCATGTGCCTTCTTTTTGCATGCATCTTCACTTGCTAAAAGTTTATGGATCCCCATCCACTTGCTAATCTTTTTAAGAGATCCAATCGTGATGAACCAATTGCTAGTGAGTTGAGTGCACTAGGTTACCTTTACGAGGTTTTGCTTGAAATTCGTGAATCTGAAAATTGTGATGAAGTGCTTTATGAAGTGATTCACGATAGATCTTTGAATAAGAAGCATGATTGCAATGATTTTATTATAAATTCTATTAATGTCAATTGTTTTAATGATATGCAAAACCCTAAGCTTGGGGTTGCTAGTTTTGCTATGTCTACCGTTTGTTGCAATAATCATGATTGGGAAGATTCTTCGGATGATCTTGAAAATTTATTTAAGCCCCATGATGAATATGAGATTGATAATAATGTTTGCAATAATATTGAAAGTGGGTTTCAAAGAGTGTCAACTTTAGATCCCACATATTTGGAGAATGTTCAATCTTATGAAATTTTTGATAAAAGTGGGTTTAGAGAGGTCATGACTTTAGTTAATGTTAGTCCCACTATTTTGGAAGAGTGCCAACTTCGCATGGAAGTGGATTGTGTTGAGAATATGTTATGTGATAGCTATTTTGTTGAATTTTCTTATGATCCTACATGTAATTATTATGAGAGAGGAAAATATGGTCGTAGAAATTTTCATGTTACTAAAATTACCTCTCTTCATTTTGAGATTGCTATCGTCTCTTTCTTCTTCCTTGCATACTCTAGTTTTGGCTTGCCTTATAATTTGTTTTCTTATAAAATGCCTATGCATAGGAAGTATGTTAGACTTAGATGTGTTTTTCATGTGTTTTATGATGCTCTCTTTCCGCTTCAATTCTTGTCTTTCATGTGAGCATCATTGAATTATCAATGCCTAGCGAAGGGCGTTAAACAATAGCGCTTGTTGGGAGGCAACCCAATTTTATTTTTGTTATTTGCTTTTTGTTCCTGTTTAGTAATAATTAATTCATCTAGCCTCTGTTATATGTGGTTTTATGTTTTAATTACTGTTGTGCCAAGTTGAACCTTTAGGATAGCTTACGATGATAGTTGTGTTGATCATGCTAAAAATCAGAAACTTTTGTGCTTAGTAAATTAGTTTTGAAAATTCGCAGAAACGTGATTTTGATCTGATTCTTTTTTATATGGATTGTTATACACACATTTCTCAGGTTTTTCTAATTTAGATGGATTTTTGGAGTTACATAAGTATTCGAGAGTTACAGATTACTACAGACTATTCTGTTTTTGACAGATTCTGTTTTTTGCGTGTTGTTTGCTTATTTTGATGAATCTAAGGGTAGTTTCGGGGGGTATGGACAATGGAAAAGTTGGAATTCAGTAGATATTACACCAATATAAATAAATAATGAGTTTTCAACAGTACCTTAAAGTGGAAATTTATTTTCTTATACTAACGAAGCTCATGAGATTTTCTGTCGAGTTTTGTGTTGTGAAGTTTTCAAGTTTTGGGTAAGGATTTGATGGACTATGGAATAAGGAATGTTAAGAGCCTAAGCTTGGTGATGCCCAAGGCACCCCAAGGTAATATTAAAGGACAACCAAAATCCTAAGCTTCTGGATGCCCTAGAAGGCATCCCCTCTTTCATCTTCGTCTATCGGTAACTTTACTTGAGGCTATATTTGTATTCACCACATGATATGTGTTTTGCTTGGAGCATCTAGTATGATTTGAGTCTTTGATTTTTAGTTTACCAAAATCATCCTTGATGTACACACCTTTTGGGAGAGACACGCATGAATCGGGGTTTATTAGAATACTCTATGTGCTTCACTTATATCTTTTGAGCTAGGCAATATTGCACTAGTACATCACTTATATCTTTTTAGAGCACGACGGTGGTTTTATTTTATAGAAATTGTTGAACTCTCATGCTTCACTTATATTATTTTGAGAGTTTTTTAGAACAGCATGGTAATTTGCTTGGGTTATAAAACTAGTCCTAATATGATGGGCATCCAAGATGGATATAATTAAAACTTTCATATGAAGTGCATTGAATACTTTGAGAAGTTTGATTCTTTATGATTTTTTTGAGATATGAAGCCCCTAGGAGATATGAAGCCCCTTATGAGTGGCAGTCGGGGACGAGCGATGGTCTTTCCCTACTAATCTATCCCCCTAGGAGCATGCGCGTAGTACTTTGTTTCGATAACTAATAGATTTTTGCAATAAGTATGTGAGTTCTTTATGACTAATGTTGAGTCCATGGATTATACGTACTCTCACCCTTCCACCATTGCTAGCCTCTCTTGTGCCATGCAACTTTCGCCAGTACCATACACCAACCATATACCTTCCTCAAAACAGCCACCATACCTACCTATTATGGCATTTCCATAGCCATTCCGAGATATATTGCCATGCAACTTTCCATCGTCCCGTTTATTATGACACGTTTCATCATTGTCATATTGCTTTGCATGATCATGTAGATGACATCATATTTGTGGCAAAGCCACCGTTCATAATTCTTTCATACATGTCACTCTTGAATCATTGCACATCCCGGTACACCGCCGGAGGCATTCACACAGAGTCATATTTTGTTCTAAGCATTGAGTTGTATTTTTTTGTAAGTAAATAAAAGTGTGATGATCTTCATTATTAGAGCATTGTCCCATGGAGGAAAGGTGTTAGAGTACGTAATGGGCCTAATGGGCCCATTAGTCTTAGGTTAATTAGAGATAGGGGTCGCTTGCTTAGGGGTCAAGTAAGTCTTGCTTGGGAGTCAAGTAAACCTCTCTATATAAAGAGAGGAGATGTATCAATCTAATGAAGCAAGAATTAAGAAGGAAATCCCTTCCCTCTTGCCCGACCGTGGGCAAAAAGGCCCCCGGCCGGCCCTCTCGCGCCCTCCTTCTAGTAGCACCATAACAATTTGGTATCAGGTAGCTCAGTTCTGATCATGTCTTCGCGGCCGCCCACCCCGTCGCTTCCACTGCCGACCATCACCACCGCGCCGCTGGCCATCTACACCGCGCCGTTGCCCTCCCTGTCTGCGCCGCTGGTCGCATCCTCCAGTGCCGCCACCGCCCAAATGTCGGCGCCGTCCACCGCACCACCGGGCGCCGCCTACACCCCGGAGGAGATCACCGGGGTCCTCAACAACCTCGCCAAAGCCGTCCAGGGGATCCGACTGTACCTGGCCAGCCCCTACGGGCTGCCGCCGCCCCTGCCACCGACCGCCGCCATCGGGCCGTCGGCCCTGCCATGGTACTCGCCGCATCCAGGGGCCTCCGTGGCGTTCGCTGGGACGTTGCAGCTGCCGCCGCCGCCCGCCGCCGCCCCACAGTGGCCGCAGTGGCCGGTGCCGGCTCCCGCCGCGCCTCCAGCGCCCATCGCCGCCCCCGCACCGCTGTGGCTGGCAGCCGCCGCACCCGGCGGCCTTCGCCGCGCTCGCCGGGCCACTGCAGCAGCCGCTGCAGCTGCCATCCATCGCCACCACCGCACAGCCCTAGCTGCAGCGGCAGCCGTCGCTCATGGCGGCCTCCGCCGCGCCCGACGCTCCGCCACAGCAGCCGCTGCCCTGTGCGACACCGCAGCAGCCGCTGCAGCTGCAGCAGCCACCTCCAGTCAACTCCGGTCCCGTATCGACCGCACCGGCGAGAGTCCCGCTTCACCAAGTCCAGTCATCGTTTCCATCTTGGATTGCTACCAGCCACGTGTCAGTGGCGGTGAGGCTGCAGGCTGCTGCATGCGGCCTCCTAGCGCATCGGCGTGTGCGGGTGATGCGTGGTCTGCAGCTGCCGCTCCTCCAAGTTGCCCTTCGTTGCGCAAAGGACCTCGATCTCATCCGTTGTGTCGGGGATCTTGGGCATGCGGTTTCCCCCACGGGCGGCGGGCATGTTTTATTTTCCCCGCGGGCAGCGACCTCAAAGTCTGCGACACCGGCGGTTAGGGGGGGCACCCCTCCTCGTCATTCTCCATCACAAGCCCTCCACTCTTACCTGTACGGTGCTAACCAATAGCCGTCCGGCAGGGAAAAGGCATGGTGTCACCGACAGCAGCGCACTGCGTAGCACCACTGCATTCCGCCACCGGCCACCGCGAGGGAGCCTCTGCTGGTCACTCTTGCGGCCACTTCCAGGTGGTCATACACATGCACTCATTTTGTCCAGGTGGTGTCCATGGGATCCAGGTGGTTGTACACGTGCACGTCCGACGTGCGGATGGTGTCCACTTTTTGTTAAAGGGTCCAAAATAAAGCGTCTCGGTCCATTTTAGGTTGAGAATAATAAAACAAGCCGAGATGTAAAAGGCTTGTTTTAGGTGTTAGGTTTGTGTTGCGTCGAGTCATGGTTATAAGTTGGTTAGGCTGCAGCTCGATGACAAGCTGCATGTCCAGGTGGGGTGTAGTGTTAGAGTACGTAATGGGCCTAATGGGCCCATTAGTCTTAGGGTTAATTAGAGATAGGGGTCGCTTGCTTAGGGGTCAAGTAAGTCTTGCTTGGGAGTCAGGTAAACCTCTCTATATAAAGAGAGGAGATGTAGCAATCTAATGAAGCAAGAATTAAGAAGGAAATCCCTTCCCTCTTGCCCGGCCGTGGGCAAAAAGGCCCTCGGCCGGCCCTCTCGCGCCCTCGTTCTAGAAGCGCCATAACAAAAGGATGAGGGAGACTATGATTCCCCCATAAGTCGGGATGCGACTCTGGACAAAAAAAAGAGCCATAAGAAAACAGAGAAGGCCCAAATAAAAAAATGCGAGAAAAAGTGAGAAGGGCAATGTTACTATCCTTTTTCCACACTTGTGCTTCAGAGTAGCACCTTGATCTTCATGATAGAGAGTCTCCTATTTTGTCACTTTCCTATACTAGTGGGAATTTTCATTATAGAACTTGGCTTGTATATTCCAATGATGGGCTTCCTCAAAATGCCCTAGGTCTTTGTGAGCAAGCGAGTTGGATGCACACCCACTTAGTTTCTTTTTGAGCTTTCATACACTTATAGCTCTAGTGCATCCGGTGCATGGCAATCCCTACTCACTCACATTGATATCTATTGATGGGCATCTCCATAGCCCATACGTTGATACGCCTAGTGAAGGAAATATGCCCTAGAGGCAATAATAAAGTTATTATTTATTTCCTCATATCATGATAAATGTTTATTATTCATGCTAGAATTGTATTAACCGGAAACATAATACATGTGTGAATACATAGACAAACATAGTGTCACTGGTATGCCTCTACTTGACTAGCTCGTTGATCAAAGATGGTTGTGTTTACTAGCCATAGACATGAGTTGTCATTTGATTAACGGGATCACATCATTAAGAGAATGATGTGATTGACTTAACCCATTCTGTTAGCTTAGCACTTGATCATTTAGTATGTTGCTATTGCTTTCTTCATGACTTATACATGTTCCTATGACTATGAGATTATGCAACTCCTGTTTACCGGAGGAACACTTTGTGTGCTACCAAACATCACAACGTAACTGGGTGATTATAAAGGAGCTCTATAGTTGTCTCCGAAGGTACATGTTGAGTTGGCGTATTTCGAGATTAGGATTTGTCACTCCGATTGTCGAAGAGGTATCTCTGGGCCCTCTCGGTAATGCACATCTCTATAAGCCTTGCAAGCAATGTAGCTAATGAGTTAGTTGTGGGATGATGCATTACATAATGAGTAAAGAGACTTGCCGGTAACGAGATTGAACTAGGTATTGAGATACCGACGATCGAATCTTGGGCAAGTAACATATCGTTGACAAAGGGAACAACGTATGTTGTTATGTGGTTTGACCGATAAAGATCTTACTAGAATATGTAGGAGCCAATATGAGCATCCAGGTTCCGCTATTGGTTATTGACCGGAGACGTGTCTCGGTCATGTCTACATAGTTCTCGAACCCGTAGGGTCCACATGCTTAAAGTTCGGTGACGATCGGTACTATGAGTTTATGTGTTTTGATGTACCGAAGGTAGTTCGGAGTTCCGGATGAGATCGGGGACATGATGAGGAGTCTCGAAATGGTCGAGACATAAAGATCGATATATTGGACGACTATATTCGGACTTCGGAAAGGTTTCGAGTGATTCGGGTATTTATCGGAGTACCAGAGAGTTACGGGAATTCGCCGGGGAGTATATGGGCCTTATTGGGCCATATGGGAATAGAGGAGAGAGGCCAAAAGGAAGGAGGCGCCCCCCCCTCTGGTCCGAATTGGACAAGGGGTGCAGCCCCCTTTTCCTTCTCCCTCTCCCCCTCTTTCCTTCTCTCCTACTCCGGAAAGGAAAGGGGAATCCTACTAGGACTTGGGAGTCCTAGTAGGACTCCCCACACTTGGCGCGCCCTCCTCTAGGGTCGGCCTCTCCCTCTCTCCTTTATATACGGGGGCAGGGGGGTACCTCTAGACACAACAATTGATCATTGATTTCTTAGCCGTGTGCGGTGTCCCCCTCCACCATATTCCACCTCGGTAATATCATAGCAGTGCTTAGGCTAATACCTGCGTCGGTAGCATCATCAACACCGTCATCACGCCGTCGTGCTGACGGAACTCTCCCGCAAAGCTCTGCTGGATCGGAGTTCGTGGGACGTCATCGAGCTGAACATGTGCTGAACTCGGAGGTGTCGTACGTTCGGTACTTGATCGGTCGGATCGTGAAGACGTACGACTACATCAATCGCGTTGTGCTAACGCTTCTGATTTCGGTCTACGAGGGTGCGTGGACAACACTCTCCCCTCTCGTTGCTATGCATCACCATGATCTTGCGTGTGCGTAGGAATTTTTTGAAATTACTATGTTCCCCAATAGTGGCATCCGAGCCTGGTTTTATGCATTGATGTTATATGCACGAGTAGAACACAAGTGAGTTGTGGGCGGTACGAGTCATACTGCTTACCAGCATGTCATACTTTGGTTCGGCGGTATTGTTGGATGAAGCGGCCCGGACCGACATTACGCATACGCTTACGCGAGACTGGTTCTACCGACGTGCTTTGCACATTGGTCGCTGGCGGGTGTCAGTTTCTCCAACTTTAGTTGAACCGAGTGTGGCTACGCCCGGTCCTTGAGAAGGTTAAAACAGCACTAACTTGACAAAATATCATTGTGGTTTTGATGCATAGGTAAGAATGGTTCTTGCTCGGCCCGTAGCAGCCACGTAAAACTTACAACAACAAAGTAGAGGACGTCTAACTTGTTTTTGCAGGGCATGTTGTGATGTGATATGGTCAAGACATGATGCTAAATTTTATTGTATGAGATGATCATGTTTTGTAACAAAGTTATCAGCACCTGGCAGGAGTCATATGGTTGTCACTTTATTGTATGCAATGCAATCGCCCTGTAATGGCTTTACTTTATCACTAAGCGGTAGCGATAGTCGTAGAAGCAATAGGTGGCGAAACGACAACGATGCTAGGATGAAGATCAAGGTGTCACGCCGGTGACAATGGTGATCATGACGGTGCTTCGGAGATGGTGATCACAAGCACAAGATGATGATGGCCATATCATATCACTTATATTGATTGCATGTGATGTTATGCATCTTATTTTGCTTTGATTGTCGATAGCATTATAAGATGATCTCTCACTAAATTTCAAGGTATAAGTGTTCTCCCTGAGTATGCACCGTTGCGAAAGTTCTTCGTGCTGAGACACCACGTGATGATCGGGTGTGATAGGCTCTATGTTCAAATACAACGGGTGCAAAATAGTTGCACACGCGGAATACTCAGGTCAAACTTGACGAGCCTAGCATATACAGATATGGCCTCGGAACACTCAAACCGAAAGGTCGAGCGTGAATCATATAGTAGATATGATCAACATAGTGATCTTCAGCATTGAAAACTACTCCATCTCACGTGATGATTGGACATGGTTTAGTTGATTTGAATCACGTGATCACTTAGATGATTAGAGGGATGTCTATCTAAGTGGGAGTTCTTAAGTAATATGATTAATTGAACTTTAATTTATCATGAACTTAGTCCTGATAGTATTTTGCAAATAATGTTGTAGATCAATAGCTCGCGTTATTGCTTCCCTATGTTTTATATGTGTTCCTAGAGAAAACTAAGTTGAAAATGATAGTAGCAATGATGCGGACTGGGTCCGTAATCTGAGGTTTATCCTCATTGCTGCAAGAAGAATTATGTCCTTAATGCACCGCTAGGTGATAGACCTATTGCAGGAGCAGATGCAGACGTTATAAACGTTTGGCTAGCTCAATATGATGACTACTTGATAGTTTTGTGCACCATGCTTAAACGGCTTAGAATCGGGACTTCAAAGATATTTTGAACGTCATAGACCATATGAGATGTTCCAGGAGTTGAAGTTAATATTTCAAGCAAATACCCGAGTTGAGAGATATGAAGTCTCCAACAAGTTCTATAGCTAAAAGATGGAGGAGAATTGCTCAACTAGTGAGCATGTGGTCAGATTGTCTGGGTACTACAATCGCTTGAATCAAGTGGGAGTTAATCTTCCAGATAAGATAATTATTGACAGAGTTCTCTAGTCACCATCACCAAGTTACTAGAACTTCGTGATAAACTATAGTATGCAAGGATGACGAAAATGATTCCCGAGCTCTTTGTGATGTTGAAATCGACGAAGGTAGAAATCAAGAAAGAGCATCAAGTGTTGATGATTGACAAGACCACTAGTTTCAAGAAAAGGGCAAAGGGAAAGAAAGGGAACTTCAAGTAGAATGGCAAGCAAGTTGTCACTCCCGTGAAGAAGCCCAAAGCTGGACCAAAGCCTGAAACAAGTGCTTCTACTGCAAAGGAAATGGTCACTGGAAGTAGAAATTCCCTGAATATTTGGTGAATAAGTAGGATGGCAAAGTGAACAAGGGTATATTTGATATACAGGTTATTGGTGTGTACCATACTAGTGTTTATAGTATCCCCTGAGTATTTGATACTTGTTCGATTGCTAAAAATTAGTAACTCGAAACAGGAGTTACAGAATAAACAGAGACTAGTTGAGGGTGAAGTGACGATGTGTGTTGGAAGTAGTTCCAAGATTGATATGATCATCATCGCACACTCCCTATACTTTCGGAATTAGTGTTAAACCTAAATAAATGTTATTTGGCGTTTGCGTTGAGCATGAATATGATTTGATCATATTTATTGCAATACGGTTATTCATTTAAAGTCAGAGAATAATTGTTGTTCTGTTTACATGAATAAAACCTTTGATGGTCATACGCCCAATGAAAATAGTTTGTTGGATCTAGATCATAGTGATACACATATTCATAATATTGATGCCAAAAGATGCAAAGTTGATAATGATAGTGCAACTTATTTGTGGCACTGGCGTTTAGGTCATATCAGTGTAAAGCGCATGAAGAAACTCCATAAAGATGGATTTTTGTAATCACTTGGTTATGAATCATTTGATGCTTCTGAACCGTGCCTTTTGGGCAAGATGACTAAAACTCCGTTCTCCGGAACAATGGAACAAGCTAGTGACTTGTTGGAAATAATACATACCGATGTATGCGGTCCAAAGAGTGTTGATGCTCGTGGCGAGTACCGTTATTTTTCTGACCTTCACAAATGATTTGAGTAGATATGAGTATATCTACTTAATGAAGCACAAGTCAGAAACATTTGAAAAGTTCAAAGAGTTTCATAGTGAAGTGGAGAATCATCGTAACAAGAAAATAAAGTTTCTACAATCTGATCGTAGAGGAAAATATTTGAGTTATGAGTTTGGCCTTCATTTAAAAAACAATGTGGAATAGTTTCACAGATCACGCCACATGGAACACCACAACTTAATGGTGTATCCGAACATCGTAACCGCACTTTATTGGATGTGGTGTGATCTATGATGTATCTTACCGATTTACCATTATCGTTTTGGGGTTATGCATTAGAGATAGCTGCATTCACTTTAAATAGGGCACCATTAAAATCCGTTTGAGACGACGCCTTATGAACTGTGGTTTGGCAAGAAACCAAAGTTGTCATTTCTTAAATTTTGGGGCTGCGATGCTTATGTGAAAAAGTTTCAACCTGATAAGCTCGAACCCAAATCGGAGAAATGCGTCTTCATAGAATACCCAAAGGAAACTGTTGGGTGCACCTTCTATCACAGATCCGAAGGCAAGATACTCGTTGCTAAGATGGATCTTTTCTAGAGAAGGAGTTTCTCTCGAAAGAAGTGAGTGGGAGGAAAGTAGAGCTTGATAAGGTAATTGTACCTTCTCCCGAATTGGAAAGTAGTTCATCACAGAAATCAGTTCCAGTGATTCCTACACCAATTAGTGAGGAAGCTAATGATGATGATCATGAAACTTCAGATTAAGTTACTACAGAACCTCGTAGGTCTTCCAAAGTACAGTCCGCACCAGAGTGGTATGGTAATCATGTTCTGGAAGTCATGTTACTAGACCATGATGAACCTACGAACTATGAGGAAGCGATGATGAGCCCAGATAACGCGAAATGGCTTGAGGCCATGAAATCTGAGATGGGATCCATGTATGAGAACAAAGTGTGGACTTTGGTGGAGTTGCCCGATGATCGGCAAGCCATATTGTATAAATGGATCTTCAAGAGGAAGACAGACGCTGATAGTAGTGTTACTATCTACAAAGCTAGGCTTGTCACAAAACAAAATTCGACAAGGTCAAGGTGTTGAATACGATAAGATTTTCTCACTCGTATCGATGCTTAAGTCTGTCCAAATCATGTTAGCAATTGCCACATTTTATGAAATTTGGCAAATGGATGTAAAAACTCCATTCCTTAATGGATTTATTAAAGAAGAGTTGTATATGATATAACCAGAAGATTTTGTCAATCCTAAAGGTGCTAACAAAGTGAACAAGCTCCAGTGATCCATCTATGGACTGGTGCAAGCATCTCGGAGTTGGAATATACACTTTGATGAGTTGATCAAAGCATATGATTTTATACAGACTTTTGGAGAAGCCTGTATTTACAAGAAACTGAGTGGGAGCACTACAACATTTCTGATAAGTATATGTGAATAACATATTGTTGATCAGAAATAATGTAGAATTTTCTGGAAAGCATAAAGGAGTATTTGAAAAGAGTTTTTCAAAGAAAGACCTCGGTGAATCTGCTTACACATTGAGCATCAAGATCTATAGAGATAGATCAAGACGCTTGACAAGATTTTTCAATGAGTACATACCTTGATAAGATTTTGAAGTAATTCAAAATGGAATAGTCAAAGAAGGAGTTCTTGCCTGTGTTGCAAGGTGTGAAGTTGAGTAAGACTCAAAACCCGACCATGGCAGAAAATAGAAAAGGAATGAAAAGTCATTCCCTATGCCTCAGTCATAGGTTCTATAAAGTATGCTATGCTGTGTACCAGACCTATTGTATACCTTGCTTTGAGTTTGGCAAGGGAGTACATTTTTGATCTAGGAGTAGATCACTGGATAACGGTCAAGAATATCCTTAGTGAGGACTAAGGAGATATTTCTTGATTATGGATGTGATAAAAGAGCTCGTCGTAAAGAGTTACATCGGTACAAGCTTTTACACCGATCCAGATGACTCTAAGTCTCAATCTGGATACATATTGAAAGTGGGAGCAATTAGCTAGAGTAGCTCCATGCAGAGCATTGTAGACATTGAATATTTGCAAAATACATATGGCTCTGAATGTGACAGACCCATTGACTAAACTTCTCTCACGAGCAAAACATGATCATACCTTAGTACTCTTTGGGTGTTAATCACATAGCGATGTGAACTAGATTATTGACTCTAGTAAACCCTTTGGGTGTTGATCACATGACGATGTGAACTATGGGTATTAATCACATACAGATGTGAATATTGGTGTTAAATCACATGGTGATGTGAACTAGATTATTGACTCTAGTGCAAGTGGGAGACTGAAGGAAATATGCCCTAGAGGCAATAATAAAGTTATTATTTATTTCCTCATATCATGATAAATGTTTATTATTCATGCTAGAATTGTATTAACCGGAAACATAATACATGTGTGAATACACAGACAAACATAGTGTCACTAGTAGGTCTCTACTTGACTAGCTCGTTGATCAAAGATGGTTGTGTTTCCTAGCTATAGACATGAGTTGTCATTTGATTAACGGGATCACATCATTAAGAGAATGATGTGATTGACTTGACCCATTCTGTTAGCTTAGCACTTGATCGTTTAGTATGTTGCTATTGCTTTCTTCATGACTTATACATGTTCCTATGACTATGAGATTATGCAACTCCCGTTTACCGGAGGAACACTTTGTGTGCTACCAAACGTCACAATGTAACTGGGTGATTATAAAGGAGCTCTACAGGTGTCTCCGAAGGTACATGTTGAGTTGGTGTATTTCGAGATTAGGATTTGTCACTCCGATTGTCGGAGAGGTATCTCTGGGCCCTCTCAGTAATGCACATCACTATAAGCCTTGCAAGCAATGTAGCTAATGAGTTACTTGCGGGATGATGCATTATATAACGAGTAAAGAGACTTGCTGGTAACGAGATTGAACTAGGTATTGAGATACAACGATCAAATCTTGGGCAAGTAACATATTGTTGACAAAGGGAACAACGTATGTTGTTATGCGGTTTGATCGATAAAGATCTTCGTAGAATATGTAGGAGCCAATATGAGCATCCAGGTTCCGCTATTGGTTATTGACCAGAGATGTGTCTCGGTCATGTCTACATAGTTCTCGAACCCGTAGGGTCCGCACGCTTAAAGTTCGGTGATGATCGGTATTATGTGTTTATGTGTTTTCATGTACCAAAGGTAGTTCAGAGTCCCGGATGAGATCAGGGACATGACGAGGAGTCACGAAATGGTCGAGACGTAAAGATCGATATATTGGACGACTATATTCGGACTTCGGAAAGGTTCCGAGTGATTCGGGTATTTATCGGAGTATCAGAGAGTTACGGAAATTCACCGGGGAGTATATGTGCCTTATTGGGCCATACGGGAATAGAGGAGAGAGGCCAAAAGGAAGGAGGCGCATGCTCCCCTTCTTGTCCGAATTGGACAAGGGGTGCAGCCCCCTTTTCCTTCTCCCTCTCCCCCTCTTTCCTTCTCTCCTACTCCAGAAAGGAAAGGGGAATCCTACTAGGACTTGGGAGTCCTAGTAGGACTCCCCACACTTGGCGCGCCCTCCTCTAGGGCCGGCCTTTCCCTCCCTCCTTTATATACGGGGGAAGGGGGGCACCTCTAGACACAACAATTGATTATTGATTTCTTAGCCATGTGCGGTGCCAACCTCCACCATATTCCACCTCGGTAATATTGTAGCGGTGCTTAGGCGAAGCCCTGCGTCGGTAGCATCATCAACACCGTCATCACGCCGTCGTGCTGACGGAACTCTCCTGCAAAGCTCTGCTGGATCGGAGTTCGTGGGACGTCATCGAGTTGAACGTGTGCTGAACTGGGAGGTGTCATACGTTCGGTACTTGATCGGTCGGATCGTGAAGACGTACGACTACACCAACCGCGTTGTGCTAAAGCTTCCGCTTTCGGTCTACGAAGGTACATGGACAACACTCTCCCCTCTCGTTGCTACGCATCACCATGATCTTGTGTGTGCGTATGATTTTTTTTAAAATTACTACGTTCCCCAACACCTAGTTGATGTGAGACTATCTTCTCCTTTTTGTCTTCTCCACAACCACCATATTCTATTCCACCATAGTGCTATATCCATAGCTCACGCTCATGTATTGCGTGAAGATTGAAAAATTTGAGAACATCAAAAGTATGAAACAATTGCTTGGCTTGTCATCGGGGTTGTGCATGATTTAAATATTTTTGTGATGAAGATAGAGCATAGCCAGACTATATGATTTTGTAGGGATAGCTTTCTTTGGCCATGTTATTTTGAGAAGACATGATTGCTTTCTTAGTATGCTTGAAGTATTACTGTTTTTATGTCAATATTAAACTTTTGTTTTAAATCTTTCGAATCTGAACATTCATGCCACAATAAAGAAAATTACATGGATAAATATGTTAGGTAACATTCCACATTAAAAAATCTGTTTTTATCATTTACCTACTCGAGGACGAGGAGGAATTAAGCTTGGGGACGCTTGATACGTCTCCAATGTATCTATAATTATTTATTGTTCCATGCTATTATATTATATGTTTTGGATGTTTAATAGGCATTTATATGCTATTTTATATTATTTTTGGAACTAACCTATTAACCAAGAGCCCAGTGCCAGTTTCTGTTTTTTTTGCCTATTTTAAAGTTTCGCAGAAAAGGAATACCAAACGGAGCCCAAACGGAATGAAACTTTTGCGATGATCTTTCTTGGACCAGAAGGAAACCAGAAGGCTTGGAGATGAAGTCGGAGACGCAACGAGGTGGTCACGAGGCAGGAGGGCGCGCCCAGGGGGTAGGCCGCTCCCCCTACCTTGTGGGCCCCTCGAGGGTCTCCTGACCTAGCTCCTTCACCTATATATACTCTTATACCCTGAAAACATCCAGGAGAGCCACAAAACCACTTTTCCATCTCTGCAACCTTTTGTATCCGTGAGATCCCATCTAGGGACCTTTTTTGGCGTCCTTCCAGAGGGGAATTCGATCACGGAGGGCTTCTTCATCAACACGATTGCCTCTCCGATGATGCGTGAGTAGTTTAACTCAGACCTACGGGTCCATAGCTAGTAGTTAGATGGCCTCTTCTCTCTCTTTGATTCTCAATACCATGTTCTCCTCGATGTTCTTGGAGATCTATTCAATATAATATTATTTTGCGGTGTGTTTGCCGAGATCCGGTGAATTGTGGATTTATGATCAGATTATCTATGAATATTATTTGGTTCTTCTTTTAATAATTATATGCATGATTTGATATCTTTGCAAGTCTCTTTGAATTATCGGTTTAGTTGGACCTACTAGATTGGGTTTTCTTGCAATGGGAGAAGTGCTTAGCTTTGGGTTCAATCTTGCGGTGTCCTTTCCCAGTGACAGTAGGGGCAACACGGCACATATTGTATTGTTGCCATCGAAGATAAAAAGATGGGGTTTTCATCATATTGCTTGAGTTAATTCCTCTACATCATGTCATCTTACTTAATGTGTTACTCTATTCTTCATGAACTTAATACTCTAGATGCAGGCAGGAGTCGGTCGATGTGTGGAGTAATAGTAGTAGATGCAGAATCGTTTCGGTCTACTTGACACGGACGTGATGCCTATGTTCATGATCATTGCCTTAGATATTATCATAACTTTGCGCTTTTCTATCAATTGCTCGGCAGTAATTTGTTCACCCACCGTAATATTTGATATCTTGAGAGAAGCCACTAGTGAAATCTATGGCCCCCGGGTCTCTTTTCCATTATGTTGAATCTATTTTACATCATACTAGTTTCCGATCTACTACTTTGCAATCTTTTAGTTTCCGATCTATAAATTAAAAATACCAAAAATATTTACTTTACCATTTATCTATCTCTATCAGATCTCACTTTTGCAAGTAACCGTGAAGAGCTTGACAACCCCTTTATCGCGTTGGGTGCAAGTTGTTGATTGTTTGTGCAAGTATTCGGTGACTTGTGTGTCGTCTCCTACTGGATTGATACCTTGGTTCTCAAAACTGAGGGAAATATTTACGCTACTTTGCTGCATCACTATTTATCTTCTAGGGAAAAACCAACGCAAGCTCAAGAGGTAGCAGACAACCATCAATGAAAATAATAGCCCTGAACCCCTTGAGCCACCCTCTTTTACATGCATCATAAGACCAATATAGAGTTTTCAAACATTTCCTGCCCACTGGAAAATCTTTGTCTTTAACAAGCTCAGTTGAGAGAAGAAATGCAGACCCATGGTTGGTACTCCTTAATTCATGCCCATAAATCCCAAAGCCTACTGAATTTCTCTTCTTCATCACCATGGATCTCCTTCAATGCTGCTGTTCTTGCCCTAGCTAGCTTTCATCTGTTAGGTGTGACTTTAAATTCCTTGGTGATCTTTCTTGAAAATGTACCCAGTGACATCTTCTGGTCATCTGTGAACTATTATATGGAATGATTGCATAGGAATTTTGCTGTCAGTGACCTTAACTTCCATTTCTTCTGGCATTTATGTTCTCCATAGTAAGTCTTGATGACAAATCCTCATGTCCTGTTGTCATTGCCAGCAAAAAGGTACCCTGGGCAACCACTTTCACAAAGTGCCTCAATCCTTCTCTTGTCATTCCTTCTATTCTTGATCTACACTCTGTTTCTAACTGAATATGTAGTCAGAGCATGTCTTAGCTCCACCACATCAGCAAATACCATCCCTACTTTAAACATAGGGGAAATCATGTCCACCTTTGCATTGAAAGCTTTAAACTTGTACCTAAGTTCCTCTGCTTGCTGAATTGATAGGTTCAGATCTTCATCCTCAAGCAAATAATCAGGCTCCACATCTTCCTCATCTTACTCAGCTTCTTCATCAACATCAAAGTCTATGTTGTCATCATAAAGATCAACATCACCATCATCTATGTCATAGTCACTGTCACTGAAATCTGAATCTGAAACCACTATATCTTCAATAACTATTTGTCCATCTTTAGTTAGCATGTTGTGCTCTACACCCTCAATCAGCAAAAATTATGGTTATGTTCCATTTGCAAGAATCTCTGACATGGGATCTTCCCCAAAGACTGAAATTATGCTATGGGAAGATGATGCACTTGCTACTGCAACACTTGTTGTTGCTGTTATCAAAGACAGGGGCAATGTGCACACCAAATCATACCTGAAGTTACTGATGAAATCTGTATGGTCAACCATGAGTACAAGCATTTTACGCTCAACACTAGCTCTGATCATATGCTGTAAATCCTCATCACCTCTAATTCTGATCGAACCATCTGAGATTGATTTATTAGGTTTGCACTAGTAAATGATGTGCTCAATCACTGGATATCCCAACCAAAGCAAATGTTCTTCAAGGAATGCATAGGAGAAAGTGACAGAGTCTAACATAATCTAGCACCTCAACAGAAGGGTTCCAGTACTCCAGCTTACTAACTGGGCCACCGAAAATTCCACCATGCTCAAGTTCCAGTGTAGAAAAAATGAGTATCTACCCTTTCTCCATCTGTTGCATCACACACTGCATCCAAAAAATGAACTTCGTAATGACTAAGCACTGCATAAATGAACTTCAAAGGTCCACAAAATTCAATAAAGTTCACTAACTAAAAATTTAGTTAACTGGATATTCAGTTAAATGAAAATAATTCAATTAACAAAAGAACATTGAGTTAAATGCACAATTTCAGTTAACTAGTGGCATTAATGAACACTTCATCTTGAACTCAACCAATTTCAAAAGACTCCATTGTACCAATTTAACACTGCATCAAATTCAGTAAACTACAGTAATTGAAAGTTCAGTTAACTAAAAATATTCAGTAAACTAAAGAAAATGGAGTTAAATGCCCAATTTCAGTTACCTAGTGGGTTTACTGAACACTTCATATTAGATTCAACTAATTTGTAAAGACTCCATTGTAGGAAATTTTTACTGCATCAAATATTCAGTTTACTAAAGATAAAGAGAGCAGACTAAGTGCAGCAATTTCTTCTGCATAAACATGACCATAAATGAAATAAAACATTAGCACGACCATTCAATTAACTGAAACTGCACTGCAGATAGCATTAGCATTAGCAAAACAAAACTAAATGGTTCAGAAATTTAGCACAATTTTGACTATGTGAAAAACATCTTCAAGACCAAAAAAGAGTTTCATTTAACCACACAAACAGATCCATGACTACAAAACAACTTACAACAGAACTAAAGGCCAACTTAAAAAGCCTGAACATCTAGTTTATCTGCCATAAACCCTAGTTCTCATGCCAAACCCAAGCCCAAAATCGTCGGTCGAAACCGCTCTACTATGTCATACATGCCCCTACGCAAAAAACACCACTAGACAGCCTTGAATCGAGCTCGAATCACATAGATTAGAGCTGCTATGAATGGCGGAAACGGCGAGCGACAAGCAACAGAGCAAAGCAGAGGAGAGGAAGGAAAACGACTCACAGTAATCAGGAGGGAAGATGTTGAACGGGCGGACGAGATGAGCGGATGCAGGCGCCTCCACGCTGCCGATGAATGCCAGTGACGACACCCCCGACGCTGATGTCACCATCACCAATTGCCAGCCCGTGAACTCCCTTCACCCCCGACAGGACAGCACCTGTGTTCTCGAACGGACACGAAGGGGATTTGAGACAGATTTAATTCAGGTGCCCCTGTAGCACGGGTTCATTAGACAAAACGGCAGCGTGTTTTTTGCTAAAGTGCAGGCAACGACTGTCGGTGTCAAAACCGGCGGATCTCGGGTAGGGGGTCCCGAACTGTGCGTCTAAGGCTAATGGTAGCAGGAGACTGGGGACACGATGTTTTACCCAGGTTCGGGCCCTCTCGATGGAGGTAATACCCTACTTCCTGCTTGATTGATCTTGATGATATGAGTATTACAAGATTTGATCTACCACGAGATCAGAGAGGCTAAACCCTAGAAGCTAGCCTATGGTATGATTGTTGATGATGATCATGAGTCCTATGGACTAAACCCTCCGGTTTATATAGACACCGGAGGGGGCTAGGGTAACACAAAGTCGGTTTACAGAGGAGGAGATCTACATCCGGATCGCCAAGCTTGCCTTCCACGCCAAGGAGAGTCCCATCCGGACACGGGACGAAGTCTTCTATCTTGTATCTTCATAGTCCAACAATCCGGCCAAAGTATATAGTCCGGCAGTCCGGATACGCCCTTATCCAGGACTCCCTTAGTAGCCCCTGAACCAGGCTTCAATGACGATGAGTCCGATGTGTAGATTGTCTTCGGCATTGCGAGGCGGGTTCCATCTCCGGATACTCCAAGATAAATTCCGAACACAAGGACCGTGTCCGGCTCTGCAAGATAACATTCCATATACCATCGTAGAGAGAATAATAATAATCCACGAATCTAATCCGCTGATAGTTCTTCGAAAAGTGACATCATGCCACGGTCCGGTTTTTATTTGAACCATTTTCTACAACCTGCTTCCGCACACATTGCGGGGCGGTTTCTTTGGCACGTCTTGTCAAAGCACAGATCGTGTCCCCTTATCGCGGGATCCTCTTCAATACGGGTGTGGGTAGCCTAACCGTACCATCAATTACGGTAAGTGGGGGAACGAGCAGGCTCCATTAGGCAAGCAGGGAGGCGTAAAGTTTCATCACCTTTATAAAGGGGAGAAGCCTCCTCCTTTCTACCCACGCCTTCTTCTGCTTCTGCTGGCCCCTTTCCTTTCGTCTGAGCCCTAGCGCCCAAGCATTCATCCTCCCCACCAAAAAAGGCCCTCCAAAAATGTCCGGATCCGGAGCAGGAGGCAAGTGGATGGCCTCCTCCGTCCAGGAGAAGGATATTAAGAAGCTGCGGGCTGCCGGATATTTGGCCAAGAAAATCGGCCACCGTCTTCCAATGGCGGGACAGATTGTCCCTACTCCGAAGCCCCATGAGAGAGTTGTTTTCCTCCCCCATTTCGTCCGCGGGCTCGGGTTTCCCCTCCACCCTTTTGTTTGCGGCATCATGTACTACTACGGGATCGATTTTCACGATCTATCCCCCAATTCTTTCCTCAACATCTCGACATTCATTGTCATGTGCGAGGCTTTCCTCCGTATCCCGCCACACTTTGGGCTATGGCTCAAGATCTTCAACATGAAGCCCAAGGTGGTGAGTGGCGGACACGCCGAGTGCGGAGGCGCCATGGTGAGCAGGATGCCCAAGGTCACATGGCCGACGGGTACTTTCAACGACTCCGTTAAGGAGTGGCAGCAATAGTGGTTCTACATCACCGAGCTGCGCGGCAAAAAGTGGGCCGCTGTTCCTGAGTTTCGATCTGGATCCCCTTTGCGGCTCACATCCTGGGCCAAGAAGGGCATAACCTAGTCGTCGTCCGACGAACTATCAGTGATCCAGGAGCGCGTCAAAGGTATGGAGGACAAGGGCGTCAGGCTTGTTGACGTGGTCCGGGTGATGCTGGTCCGCCTGATCCTTCATTGTCATCATAGAGGCTGTAACTTGTGGGAGTACGACCCGGCCGAGCACCAGACCCTGCGGGAGCTTTTCGGCTCCTCACACAAGGACATCTAGAAGGTACTTTTTAAGTCCGGCAAACCATGGCCGGACTCGGCCGTAGACCGCAGGCATCAGTTGTCCCATCCCGCCAGTCCGATAAGTCGCCATCATACCTTGGTTATTCGTATGTTTCATTGACATGTCCCGAAGGAGTTGTTTTTAACGTGTCTTTCCACAATCGCCTTTAGGAATGGATGAAGGTGGCAAAGCGGATTCATTGTCCGGCCCCGCTGCCGGAAGAACCGGCGGGACCTCTTCTGATGAAGATGCTGGTACCAGCGCCTTACAAGGCGCCGAAGAAGGAGGCCAAAGAGAAGGCCAAGGAGACCAGGAGCGGTCTCCGTCGTCATGGCACTTTGGACACGAAGTCCGAAGACTCCAGTGACCCTCCATCCTCCGCAGAGAACAAGGAGGAGGAAGGGGACGAAGAGGAGGAAGAGAATGAGGAGGAAAAAGAGCCTGAGTCCCCTACGAGGTGGGAGGTAAAAAAGGGCAGCCTCCTCATCCTTAGAGGCAGATTCGCCTAAGAGGGAAAGAACATCCGTCCCTGAGGCGTCCACCATGGCTGCCAACAGCAGCCCGGAGGAGGATCCCAGGGCCTAGCTCCTGATACAATCGCAAGTGCACGAAATCCGAACATATTCATGCATGCAGGATTCACTATAATGTAGTATTTTGATTCGCACCGTACTTTTTACAGTCCGGCGAGGTGTTCGGCCCAACAGGCCTCATCAGAGGACTCGTTAGGTTCTGATGCCCTGGAGAGTGAAACACCTCCCAGGGGGCCCTCCCAAGAGCCTGGCCGTGACACCGAGGTGTCGTCAAAAAGGGACCTGAGCCAGGGGCGTACCTCGAAGGTCGGACACGCGGAGCAGCGGTTCCCATGAATGTCGACGGTGGGGGTGGTCGTGGATCCGGCCCGCAGCCAGACACAGTCCCGGAGGCCCTTAAGGCTCCGAGATCAGGCAGGTAGCCCCTGTTGACTGGAGGGGGCGATCCTTCTCCGCCTATGGCCTTCGTCCAACCGAAGGCGTCAAGCGGCCTATCGACAGCATTGGAGAGTGCATCCATTATTGATGAACACCGTGCCCTTACGGGCGTGGTGGTAGAAAAGATCCAGGCTGCCGAGAGCGGACTGAATGAATCATGCGTCAGCCTTATAAAAGGCCTGGAGGTATGTATAGAAGACTGTCATAGTATAGATAGTAGCCCCTGATACACTGTCCGGAGAGGACAGGAACTGGACAGGGGATCATCTTCCCGTCCGTAGGAGACCTATTTAATGACGTATATATTTTATGGATCAGATTTCTGCGGCAACTACCTCCTCTCATGCTGCAGAAGTGTACGGACTCAAGCAGAGTCTAGTACGGGCCGAGGAGGAACTCGGCCGAGTGAAGAAGCAGCTGGAGGACCAACAAGGTAAGCGTGGAAACCTTTAGTAAGTTTAAGCACGAGTAAGTAGCTGTGACTTGTCTTAGAGCATATGTATCTCGTACTCCAGGGGCAAATGCCGAAATTGAGGCCCTCAAGAAGGCTGTTGCCTTGGCCGAAAAGAAAGCGGCCGCTGAGCAGGCTCTCTGTGAGAAACATGAGGCGAGGGTCGTGGAAGCTGAACGAGAGCTTCAGGAGGCCGTAGGGAGAAACGAGAGTTTGGAGCAGAGTTTATCATTGAAAGAGTCTGAACTCGCTCAAGCTGTCCGGACCGCGACTGAGGTTCAGGAGGAAGCCCAGGCTGCACTGAAGGATATTCAGGAGGCGCGGAAGATTGCGGCCGGTAGGGGTTTTATATTTTTGTTCAAAGTGCCTTATGTTTTCACAGGGAAGATTTATGGTGACTCATTGAATATTAATTTTTTCATTGGCATGTGCGGATTTGCCGCGCAGCATCTCTGATGCTGCCCAATTCTTCCGAGCCAAGAAGAAGGAAACTACGGAGAAACTCTTTTGGTTGCAGTATTTGGCGCCGAACTATCCGGTGTCGTTTGTCGACCAGCTAAAACAGCTGATCGAGCTGCATTAGGAGGCCGAACTAGCCATGAAGGATTTGGTTATCCGGTTGTGGCCCGCCGAGCCCATACCGAGCAGTTTCTTTGTGCTCGTGAAGCGGATTGGGAGGGCCTGCCCTCGGCTGGACGTCATTAAGCGGTCAGTGTGCATAGAAGGGGCACGAATGGCATTTGCCCGTGCAAAAGTGCACATTGTAGAGTATCTTCGGAATCTTCTGGTGCAGCAGGCGGTCATCGGTAACAAGTGGCTCTCCGGGAGAAAGTACTTGCGAGAACCTAAAGTTAGTTTTATTTTTAGCAAAATCATTTAACCCGAATAGAAGAGAGCTCAGAGTCCCAGAGTAAAGGTCGAGGAGTAAAAGATCCTAATACCACCCAATGGCGACGTGTGCCCATAAGACACACAGCCATATTAGTAAAAGTTTTGTAGTGACTAGACTCGACTTCGGCCAAGGAGTGTGGAAGGGGGGTTCCTACAGGCAGTCGGCTCTGATACCAACTTGTGACGCCCCCGATTCAATCGTACACTAATCATGCACGCAAATGTGTACGATCAAGATCAGGGACTCACGGGAAGATATCACAACACAACTCTAAAACATCAATAAGTCATACAAGCATCATAATAGAAGCCAGGGGCCTCAAGGGCTCGAATACAAGTGCTCGATCATAGACGAGTCAGCGGAATCAACAATATCTGAGTACAGACATAAGTTAAACAAGTTTTCCTTAAGAAGGCTAGCACAAACTGGGATACAGATCGAAAGAGGCGAAGCCTCCTGCCTGGGATCCTCCTAAACTACTCATGGTCGTCGTCAGCGGCCTGCACATAGTAGTAGGCACCTCCAGTGTAGTAGGAATCATCGTCGACGGTGGCGTCTGGCTCCAGGGCTCCATCATCTGGTTGCGACAACCAGAAAGAAAGGAAAGGGGGAAAAGGGGGGAGAAAGCAACCGTGAGTACTCATCCAAAGTACTCGCAAGCAAGGAACTATACTACATATGCATGGGTATATCTGTAAGGAGGCCATATCAGTGGACTGAACTGCAGAATGCCAGAATAAGAGGGGGATAGCTAGTCCTATCGAACACTACGCTTCTGGCAGCCTCCGTCTTGCAGCATGTAGAAGAGAGTAGATTGAAGTCCTCCAAGTAGCATCTCCAAGTAGCATCTCCAGTAGCATCGCATAGCATAATCCTACCCGGCGATCCTCTCCTTGTCGCCCTGTTAGAGAGCGATCACCGGGTTGTATCTGGCACTTGGAAGGGTGTGTTTTATTAAGTATCTGGTTCTAATTGTCATAAGGTCAAGGTACAACTCCAAGTCGTCCTGTTACCGAAGATCACGGCTATTCGAATAGATTAACTTCCCTGCAGGGGTGCATCACATAACCCAACACGCTCAATCCCATTTGGCCGGACACACTTTCCTGGGTCATGCCCGGCCTCGGAAGATCAACACGTCGCAGCCCCACCTAGGCACAATAGAGAGGTCAGCACGCCGGTCTAAATCCTATGCGCGCAGGGGTCTGGGCCCATCGCCCATTGCACACTTGCACGTTGCGTACGCGGCCGGTGAGCAGACCTAGCAACCTCCATTACAAAGGAAGTTGCGTTAACGCAGTCCAACCCGGCGCGTGCCGCTCAGTCGTTGACGTCAAGAAGGCTTCGGCTGATACCACGACGTCGAGTGCCCATAACTTTCCCGCGTAGTTGGTTAGTGCGTATAGGCCAGTAGCCAGACTCAGATCAAATACCAAGATCTCGTTAAGCGTGTTAAGTATGCACGAACGCCAACCAGGGCCAGGCCCACCTCTCTCCTAGGCGGTCTCAACCTGCCCTATCGCTCCGCCACAAGGTAACAGTCGGGGGCCGTCGGGAACCCAGGCCCACCTCTACCGGGATGGAGCCACCTGTCCTTTCAGCCCCCCATCTCCGAACAGTATCACAGGTAATGTAATAGTGTAAAGTATATGTAATATATGCCCGTGATCACCTCCCGAAGTGATCACAGCCCAGTAGTATAGCATGGCAGACGGACAAGAGTGTAGGGCCACTGATGATAAACTAGCATCCTATACTAAGTATTTAGGATTGCGGGTAAGGTATCAATGACTGTAGCAACAATGACAGGCTATGCATTAGAATAGGATTAACGGAAAGCAGTAACATGCTACACTACTCTAATGCAAGCAATATAGAGGAGAATAGGCGATATCTGGTGATCAAGGGGGGGGGGCTTGCCTGGTTGCTCAGACAAGAAGGAGGGGTCGTCAACTCCGTAGTCGTACTGGGTAGCAGCGGCGTCGGTCTCGGTGTCTAGCGAGAGAAGAGGGGGAAGAAACAATGAATACAATGCAAACATAAACATGACGATGCGTGATGTGACAATGAGCGGTGCTAGGTGTGCCCTAATGCGGTAGTAGGTGATACCGGCGAAGGGGGAAAACATCCGGGAAAGTATTCCCGGTGTTTCGTGTTTTCGGGCAGAGGAGCGGGAGGGGGAAAGTTGCATGTTTGATATGTTAGGGGTGTGTGGTGGACGAACGGGCTGCGTATCCGGGTTCGTCTCGTCGTTCTGAGCAACTTTCATATAGAAAGTATTTTCATCTGAGCTACGGTTTATTTTATATGATTTTCTAAAGTTTTAATCATTTTTAGAATTTATTTAATTATTTAATTCTAACATTATCCAGAATAGTGCATGCTGACGTCAGCAGTTAACAGGGAGTTGACTGGGTCAATCTGACGTGTGGGTCCCGCATGTCACACTCTGTTTACTCTAATTAGGATTTAACTAATCTAATTACAGTTTAATTAATTCACAATTGTTAATTAGGTTAACTAAACAAGATTAATTAAGTTAACTAATTCACTAATTAATTAATTAATTATTAATTTTATTAATTCATTTTTATATTATTTCCTTTTTCTTTTCTTCTCTTTTTTTCTAAACATTCTGGGGCCAGGCCCCACATGTCATAGGCCAGGGGCGGCTTAGCGGGCGCGCGAGTTACGGGCGCGCGGGCGCTGGGCCGTTTGGGCGCACGCCAGGCTACCAGGGGGCGCCGGCCACGGCGGGGCGCCGGCCACGGCAGG
>NC_041387.1:413221145-413229108 GCF_002162155.2 Triticum dicoccoides
GTCCCGATCTAGTTCGGGGGGAGCGAGAGGAGCGAGGGTGAGGGGAGAGTGGGGATCGATCCCGATCCAGGGGAATCGGGGGAGGGAGTGGAGCGAGTGAGGGGTTAGGGTTTCGGTTTAGTGGAGTTATGGGGAAGTGGGGGCCGGTCTGGGCCAGTGGGCTGGTCCAGTTGGGCCACGGCCCAGGGAGGGGGGGGGGTCTTTCACCTTTCTTTTTGTTAGCTTTAGGTTTTAGTTTTTCTATTTTGTATTTTCTCTTTTGTTTTGTTTTCTGTTTTCTTTTAACTTTTAACAGATTTTAGTTTTGTAAAATATTTTAGTAGTACCTAAATTAGCTCTACCAATTACACCACTGCCAAAAAGTTTACACCTCAAATAAAATGGTTTAAAATTTTATAATTAATAAAAGGCATTTAACTAATTGTTTTTGCTACTGTTTTATTTAGTTTAGTGCATTTAATTATTTTATAAAAATGTGGCTTCTCCACCATAATTACCTAGGCAATATTTTGTTCACTCCGAACATTTTAGTTTTAATAATTGAAAACTTTTATTGTTTGACTGATTTTGAATTTGAATTTGAATCGGTTTCGAACTATCTCGAGATTAGCAACTATAATCGAGGTGACGTGGCATCACTAGCAGAGGAGCACTGTAGCTTAATTACCTGGGCGTCACAATTCTCCTCCACTACAAGAAATCTCATCCCGAGATTTAAGAGGGGGACTAGGGGGTAAGGTCTAGTTACGAAATTCTAACGATCCCTCTCGGTCTTGGTTGCTCTTCTCGAAGTGGTTGATCAATTACATTGATGTCTTCATTTTACTGCTTCAGGTCATTGAGATGAAGTCGGCATCCTTTCTTCGGAAACTCCATCGTACTTACGAATAGGTAACGGGATAGATCGGAAACGTCAGAATGCTATAAGGGTAATAACCTGGGATTAACCCATGAATGAGCATATGAGTACCTCTCGAGTTGAACAAATAGAACACGTCGAGAGTAAAGTTGGAAGGTCCAACAAGAAGTTTCAAGCAGCCAGGCAATCGTTCAATGCCTAGACATAAGGTGAAAGGGGTTCCAAGCAACGGAATAATTATTGTTTCCGATGCCAGAATTGATCACTTGGCAGGTGGCCTGGGAGTTACATAAGAAGTCAAGCACGAGGAATAACTTTGGAAACCCGGGGTGTACAGGAGAGTCAGGTTTCGATCCTGGGACCTGTGGGTTATGGGCCCACCGTGTGGGTTAAAAGTAGGAAGGGCGGTAATGTCTCTCACGATCATGTAAGCAAGACATGTCAGAGGATAGCCTGTCAGTTATGTCGACAACAACATCGATACCAAGGGCGAGGGACGAAGAGAACCATTTTCCTGCTCGTTGAACGAGGCAGACCAATAGGCAAAGTTCTCGTCCATCGGCGGTTACCGGAAGTCATCAACAGTAGAAACAGTAGAAACAGGGTTACACTAGGCAGGATGTTACACCGAGGTGTTTACCTAAGCAGGGAATTACCACTGCTCGGTTAAGTAGATTACAAGATAGTTTGAACGAAACAACGGGAAGGAAAATGTGCTTGAACACGTATATCAGGGGTATATCCTTCCCAAGGACAAGCAGAGCATGATATCCATGACAGAATATAATGTAGAAAACTCTTCAGGTAGGGGAGAGAAATTTCATGACATTACCCATGCAACGGTGTTTGGATAATTGAGCAGGAAACCTTTAGCATTGGGCTTCAAATGTTCTTGTTGATGAGCGGGGTATCATAGTCATGCTTCGAGGTAGCAATGATATGGTGTTTCAATCAAGGGCCGGACTTTGGATACACAAATGATCCATTAAGAGCAACTTATAAAGTAAGTCCTACAATTTACTCCAGGAAGAATGGTTATCCTTGGAAAAGAAATTATAATGATAGGTCCTGCAGCCAGGGATGCTAGGCATGACATCATATTACTGAGTCCTTAAAGGACCAACATCATAACTCCTGGAAAGTTGTCCCAACCATCATATCTGACCGAGATTCAGATCCAATTGGTGTCATGATACCTCAGACTCAGGATGTCTGAGAAGAAAATGTGCAACACAAATTGACGAGATGACATTGTAAGATTCTCGGAAAATGAACTATGGAAGCGAATCCGAAACGAGAGTTCAACATTAAACCAAGGAGAAGACGACGAGTTGGCTGATGGGCTCAGCGACAATTCATCGAGAATTCCAAGCGGATGGATTTTCCACAATAATGTGAACAAGGAGATGGCATTTGTCAGATCAAATGGTATAATGATGTGTGCTCGAGGAAAACATACACAATTAAACATTGGTTGAAAGGTGCACCCGAAATATGGGCTGGGTTGCACGGCCAACATTGGAATGGTGATTCAATAATCAATAGTCTAAGAATGAACGGTCGACCATTAACTTCAAAGCAATATGGATGCTAGAAGGGCAGAATCCAAACAGCACCGCTCACTTGTTGGTACCCTGGTTGGAATCAACACGAGGACCCAAGAAGAATGGCGATGGTGAGAAATATCACCATACCAAGAATTCTCAATAGGTGGTGAAATTCCCACGACATTCTTGACATAAAAGGTGGTAATATTACAAGGTAAAGAAGAACAATGCTGGGTAGCAAGGAACTCAAGGTATAACACAAAACACGAACAAGTTTGCCTCGGAGGGAAGGCAATAATGTTGGCAAGGATAACACAAATCAACAAGGGGAAAGGAAGGTATTTGTCATCATGAGTTCAGATGATATCCTAGAAGAGCACAGAACGGTCATGATGATCACGACACATTTGTCGAGAGATTCCATGAAGACGTAATCAATCAGCGACGGCATTAAGTCAAAGGAATGAGGTAGCGGAAGGTTGTTGGAACCATGGGTAGGACACAAACTTGAAATCAGGATTGTTGTTCAAGGCAAACGGTATGACAAGGAAGATCGATTGTAAGATTAGCTCACCGTCGAAAATTTGTGCTCCGAGAAGAAGGACCAGGTAGCACAGTTAGAATCATCACGAAAATGATATAGCCAAACAGGCTAGGAATGGCGTGATCGGGTACAAACTCGTACTTATAGAAGCTTACTGAAGAGATGTTGAACCGTAGTGCGGACTCGGTTCAGTCATCGGTGTCTTTGAGTGTTTAATAACTCAGAGCCCGTGAAAAATTGGAATCAGTGGGAAGGTAGCACTTGATGAATAACTCATAAGAAGTCATACAGTTCCATGATAATCTCGAGATACCAGGGGGTAATACTCGACGACAGATCCAAGTAGAGGTTGGACTGGGGTATTGCTCTATAGAAGACAAGTGCTTAAACTTGCACAGGAAATGGTATTTAAAGGAGGACATGGTCGGAACCATGATTGCAAAGGATCAATTCACCGATACCAAAGGATATTATATCAAGGAAATAGTTACAAGAAGCTTCCATGATAGGATCTACATCGTGTCCATGGGCATGAACACAAAGTTCAAGGTCGACTCCCACTTCCATAATGCATAACCTTCCATTCACTTCTCGTTCTCAAAGAAGTTGTATGGTAGAAAATTATCTGCTAAACACTAGAAAGGTTGACTTGTCAAAACCTTCCGGTTCATACGGTTTTTAAGGAAGGTATAGGTTCAACCCATAGGGGCTTCTTAGAAACATATACCACAAGTTTCAAGAGTAAATATCACAAGCTCGAAAGTAGAGCAAGGTTGAGAAAGTAGATGATACAATTTACCAAAGGCATTATGTATCCGAGGAAAGGCTCACAAGGTTATTGAATATGAAGGGCATTGTCAGATAAATCCAACAAAGGATCTGGTGGTCCATAAGGGATCTGATGTAAGCATCGGTACTCCACCAGAAGAAGAAAGAATGCAAGGATATCATATGATTGAACAATTGACTAATTCAATTGTCAGATGCAAAGGAATTATGATTTCCAAATCTAGGGATCAGAAGCAATGCTCTGATTAGGGATGGATAAGTTGAATAGCCTTAGGGTACAATCAACGACAATTGGATTGGTCGAGAACCAATTCCAGTTAAAAAATTGGCAGCTCAGCCGAAAAGTTAATTTATAAGGATCAATGATGATTGCGTGTATTCACAAACATATTGAGTCAACAGACTCAAAATGATACTAACAAGGAATGTCAATAAGACTACGAGGCTTATGGGATTAACCATAATGCAAGCAAGCAAGAATTTTCAAGAGCAATAGGCTGATCAGGATTTTCGGAAGATCGGGTAGTATTTGAATGTATTTTTGTGAAACACATGAACAACTTTGGATGAACGGATACTCGGCAAGCGCGAGTAATTATCCATAGGGGTATTCATGCAACAAGGAACTGCAGGGCAGTAAGCGTAAAGAATTATCGGAATATCGAAGAGTATTTCAGGACATCTTGTAATAACAAGGGCAACTGGGGGTGACAATATGAATGATAGGTGTAAGTAGTTATCCAGAGGGATTTATCGATGGAAGTGAATTGCAAAAGCGATGGCACATAGTCTCGAGAGCACATTGTAGAGTATCTTCGGAATCTTCTGGTGCAGCAGGCGGTCATCGGTAACAAGTGGCTCTCCGGGAGAAAGTACTTGCGAGAACCTAAAGTTAGTTTTATTTTTAGCAAAATCATTTAACCCGAATAGAAGAGAGCTCAGAGTCCCAAAGTAAAGGTCGAGGAGTAAAAGATCCTAATACCACCCAATGGCGATGTGTGCCCATAAGACACACATCCATGTTAGTAAAAGTTTTGTAGTGACTAGACTCGACTTCGGCCAAGGAGTGTGGAAGGGGGGTTCCTACAGGCAGTCGGCTCTGATACCAACTTGTGACGCCCCCGATTCAATCGTACACTAATCATGCACGCAAATGTGTATGATCAAGATCAAGGACTCACGGGAAGATATCACAACACAACTCTAAAACATCAATAAGTCATACAAGCATCATAATACAAGCCAGGGGCCTCAAGGGCTCGAATACAAGTGCTCGATCATAGACGAGTCAGCGGAAGCAACAATATCTAAGTACAGACATAAGTTAAACAAGTTTGCCTTAAGAAGGCTAGCACAAACTGGGATACAGATCGAAAGAGGCGCAGGCCTCCTGCCTGGGATCCTCCTAAACTACTCATGGTCGTCGTCAACGGCCTGCACGTAGTAGTAGGCACCTCCAGTGTAGTAGGAATCATCGTCGACGGTGGCATCTGGCTCCAGGGCTCCAGCATCTGGTTGCGACAACCAGAAAGAAAGGAAAGGGGGAAAAGGGGGGAGAAAGCAACCGTGAGTACTCATCCAAAGTACTCGCAAGCAAGGAACTACACTACATATGCATGGGTATATGTGTAAGGAGGCCATATCAGTGGACTGAACTGCAGAATGCCAGAATAAGAGGGGGATAGCTAGTCCTATCAAATACTACGCTTCTGGTAGCCTCCGTCTTGCAGCATGTAGAAGAGAGTAGATTGAAGTCCTCCAAGTAGCATCTCCAAGTAGCATCTCCAGTAGCATCGCATAGCATAATCCTACCCGGCGATCCTCTCCTCGTCGCCCTGTTAGAGAGCGATCACCGGGTTGTATCTGGCACTTGGAAGGGTGTGTTTTATTAAGTATCCAGTTCTAGTTGTCATAAGGTCAAGGTACAACTCCAAGTCGTCCTGTTACCGAAGATCACGGCTATTCGAATAGATTAACTTCCCTGCAGGGGTGCACCACATAACCCAACACGCTCGATCCCATTTGGCCGGACACACTTTCCTGGGTCATGCCCGGCCTCGGAAGATCAACACGTCGCAGCCCCACCTAGGCACAATAGAGAGGTCAGCACGCCGGTCTAAATCCTATGCGCGCAGGGGTCTGGGCCCATCGCCCATTGCACACCTGCACGTTGCGTACGCGGCCGGTGAGCAGACCTAGCAACCTCCATTACAAAGGAAGTTGCGTTAACACAGTCCAACCCGGCGCGCGCCGCTCAGTCGCTGACGTCAAGAAGGCTTCGGCTGATACCACGACGTCGAGTGCCCATAACTTTCCCGCATAGTTGGTTAGTGCGTATAGGCCAGTAGCCAGACTCAGATCAAATACCAAGGTCTCGTTAAGCGTGTTAAGTATGCGCGAACACCGAACAGGGCCAGGCCCACCTCTCTCCTAGGCGGTCTCAACCTGCCCTATCGCTCCGCCACAAGGTAACAGTCGGGGGCCGTCGGGAACCCAGGCCCACCTCTACCGGGATGGAGCCACCTGTCCTTTCAGCCCCCCATCTCCGAACAGTATCACAGGTAATGTAATAGTGTAAAGTATATGTCATATATGCCCGTGATCACCTCCCGAAGTGATCACAGCCCAGTAGTATAGCATGGCAGACGGACAAGAGTGTAGGGCCACTGATGATAAACTAGCATCCTATACTAAGTATTTAGGATTGCGGGTAAGGTATCAATGACTGTAGCAACAATGACAGGCTATGCATCAGAATAGGATTAACGGAAAGAAGTAACATGCTACACTACTCTAATGCAAGCAATATAGAGGAGAATAGGCGATATCTGGTGATCAAGGGGGGGGGCTTGGCTGGTTGCTCAGACAAGAAGGAGGGGTCGTCAACTCCGTAGTCGTACTGGGTAGCAGCGGCGTCGGTCTCGGTGTCTAGCGAGAGAAGAGGGGGAAGAAACAATGAATACAATGCAAACATAAACATGATGATGCGTGACGTGACAATGAGCGGTGCTAGGTGTGCCCTAACGCGGTAGTAGGTGATACCAGCGAAGGGGGAAAACATCCGGGAAAGTATTCCCGGTGTTTCGTGTTTTCGGGCAGAGGAGCGGGAGGGGGAAAGTTGCGTGTTTGATATGTTAGTGGTGTGTGGTGGACGAACGGGCTGCGTATCCGGGTTCGTCTCGTCGTTCTGAGCAACTTTCATATAGAAAGTATTTTCATCTAAGCTACGGATTATTTTATATGATTTTCTAAAGTTTTAATCATTTTTAGAATTTATTTAATTATTTAATTCTAACATTATCCAGAATAGTGCATGCTGACATCAGCATGACGTCAGCAGTCAACATGGAGTTGACTGGGTCAGTCTGACGTGTGGGTCCCGCATGTCACACTCTGTTTACTCTAATTAGGATTTAACTAATCTAATTACAGTTTAATTAATTCACAATTGTTAATTAGGTTAACTAAACAAGATTAATTAAGTTAACTAATTCACTAATTAATTAATTAATTATTAATTTTATTAATTCATTTTTGTATTATTTCCTTTTTCTTTTCTTCTCTTTTTTTTCTAAACATTCTGGGGCCAGGCCCCACATGTCATAGGCCAAGGGCGGCTTAGCGGGCGCGCGGGTTACGGGCGCGTGGGCGCTGGGCCGTTTGGGCGCACACCTAGGCTACCAGGGGGCGCCGGCCACGGCAGGGCGCCGGAGCAGCGGGCGGCGCCAGCAAAGGCCGGCGCGAGAGGAGGAGGGCGGCGCCTGCGGGCGCACATGGGGAAGGTCGGAGTGGGGCGGGTGAGCGGCCATGAGTGTGGCGGACGCGGCGGCCGTGGGTGGTCGCGGTCGGGGCCGGGACGGAGCTAGGCGCGCGCCGGGGCGCCGTTCAGGCGCAGCGCGGGGAGGAGGAGGAGAGATGCTCACGGGGAGGGCGCGTAGGGTCTAGGCAGTGGGGGTTGAGGAGGAGGGCGGAGACGACGGCATCGAGGAGGCAGTCCGGCGACGCGGTCCTCGTGTGACGGGGGCGAGGTAGCTCTGGACGGGGTCCCGCGTCAGCATGGTCGTGGACGGGTGGCGAGGGAGGCCGGATCCACGGCAGGGTCCCCGGGATCCGTCCCCTCTCCGGCAAGGAGGCGGCTTGGCGATGGCGGAGCGGTGGTGGCGACGTGTGCCAGGGGCGGCGGGGTCTGGCAAGGGGGGCCGTTGCGTCCCGATCTAGTTCGGG